>NW_024097821.1:262500-440000 GCF_016545835.1 Crotalus tigris
CCCTCCCTCTCTCTCTCTTCTTCCCTTCCTCAATTCCTCCCTCCCTCCCTTTCTCTCCTCTTCCCTTACTCCCTTCCTGAATTTCTTTCTTGCACAGAGCTGTGACCCCAACCCTGGGTGAAAACACCCCTGCTTTAAGGAGCTGCAGAACTTTGTCTGAGCATCTTCACATGCACCAAAGCACCTTTTTGTCTTTGATCCAAAGCACCCCATAACCCTCAAAACCCCAGAAAGCTTTAAAGTAAGCAGGCAAGGTCAGTTGATAGCAAAATGCGTCACCTGTTCAACAGTTGAGCACTAACTAGCACTAATGACATTACCTAGTCTGGTAATGAAATGTCTGCAAGAAAAACAACCCATCTCAGGGAGCGCCAAGGACCCCGGAATCCTCCTCCTCCTCCTCCTCCTCCCCCTCCCCCTCCTCCTCCTCCTCTCTGCAAACCCCACTCCCATCTAGCACTAATGACATTACCTAGTTTGGTAATGAAATGTCTGCAAGAAAAACAACCCATCTCAGGGAGCACCAAGGACCCCGGAGTCATCGTCCTCCTCCTCCTCCTCCTCTTCCTCTCTGCAAACCCCACTCCCATCTAGCACTGATGATATTACTTAGTTTGGTAATGAAAGGCCTACAAATGAAACAACCAAGCTCACGGAGCTTCAAGGAGTCCAGGTTGTGTTGCTGTCAACATGCAGGAAGGGATTTGAAAAAGCAGCCAGGAGATGAACAGGGACCTGCCTGGAGAAAAGGGGGATTCTGTCAACCTGCCTGATAGGAGCCGAGGTGGTGCAGCAGTTAGAGTGCAATACTGCAGGCCACTTTAGCTGACTGTGTTCAGCAGGTCAGCGGTTCAAATCTCACCGGCTCAAGGTTGACTCAGCCTTCCATCCTTCCGGGGTAGGTAAAATGAGGACCCAGATTGTTGGGGGAAATGTAAATATATATATATACATTGCTTACTGATGTACACCGCTTAGAGAGTGCTTGCACTTAAAGCAGTATATAAGTCTCATAAATAAATAAATAAATAGGAGCAGCTACGGTACCTTTGAACCATCCGATGCCAGAGAAGGAATGGGACGAGGTCTGGCAGGAGAGGGTCAGAGACTGTCCAACGGCAACGGTCTGATCGGTCAGTTCTTCTACAAAAGAAGGTCCTAGAAAGGAAAAGGGTTAGCTATGTACCGTGGCTCTTCTTGATTCTGATTATGCGCTGGTTTTACTTCTGGAGTAAAATCTGGAATCATCCAATCGAGCCAGGAAAGTTCTCTTGCACTTTCTGAACTAATGCCAAAAATTAGGGGACGGAGTACAGAAGTGGGAGAACTGAAAGAGGAACCTTCCAGCCCTTTTTAGAAGTTGCGGCTAGACTACTATAATGTTTGCTACGTGGGGTGGCCCTTGAAGACTCTCCAGAAGTACTTCTGGGGCCAAATGTAGAGGACAATGGATTTTGGGGGGTTGGTTCTATTATTGCCATGCCTTCCTTCCTTCCTTCCTTCCTTCCTTCCTTCCTTCCTTCCTTCCTTCCTTCCTTCCTTCCTTCCTTCCTTCCAGTTTCCTTTTCTTTCCTTCCTATTTCCTTTTGCTTCCTCCCGTCACTCCTTTTCCTTCTTTCCTATTTCCTTTCCTCCCTTCCTTCCTCCCTCCCTCCCTTCCTCCCTCCCTCCCATACTGCTATTCCCTCCCTCCCTCTCTCCCTCCCTCCCTCCCTCCCTCCCTCTCTCCCTTCCTTGCAATCTACTTTTCCTTCCTTTCTATTTACTTTCCCTCCCTTCTTCCTTCCCCCCTCCCTTCCTTCCCAAACTTTTATTTATTATTCAGTGCATTTCTAAACCACAGACTCCCACTATTAATGGTTAATGGTTAAAAATAAAGGCAGAAAGCAGAGATCGAACCCAGGACCCAAACCCTAACCCAGTGATGGCAAACCTTTTAGAGACCGAGTATCCAAACTTCAACCCAAAACCCACTTATGTATTGCCAGGTGGGCGTGGCCCGCTGGGTAGGCAGGCTACAGTGGCCATGGCAGATTGGGTGGGAGTGGCCAAGGTGGCCGTGATCACCTTGATGTTGCTCGTGGGGAGGGACGTCTGTGGGGGCCGGGCACGGTTGGGGGAGATCCAGGGATCTCTGGCAGGTGGGGTGGTGGGCAGGAGGCTGGTTTTGCAGGGTGAGGCGAGGCAGGACGGGGGTGCCATTGTCGCAGGGCAAGGTGAGACAGGGGCCAGGGCGGCTGCTGCCTGACACCATCGGCCCCCGCACACAGAGACCAGCGAGCACATGGGTGCTGGGATGCATCCGCCATGTGGGACCTCGGCGAGTTAGCGGGTGGCTGGTTGAAGAGGGATGGTTGCCATCTCCGGGGCACAGAGAGGGCTCTGGGTGCCATAGGTTGGCCCCCACTGCCCTAACCCTTCAACCCTCCCGCCTCTACTCCAACCTCCCAACCTTCCTTCATTTCTCCCTCCCCCGGTTCAGATACCTTTGTCCTTGGTCTTGAGGCCTGGCAGGGTGAATGCTGAGAATATCTTTTTCTTTTTAGAAGTTGGGGAAGGCTCCGTCAAGGAGGTCCTCTCGGCTTGCTCACTTTTGACTTCCTCAGAGGCTAGAAAACAGAGGGCCACCAAAAAGGTAAGAGGAGACCTGAAGCTCCATCCTCTTTTGCAGGAATCTCCAAACCTAGCAACTTTGAGGCTTGTGGACTTCAACTCCCAGACTTGCTCAGCCACCCAAGTTTTTCTCTTTTGTTCTGGACTTCAACTCCCAGAATTCCTCAACCAATCATTCTGGGAGTTGAAGTCCACAAGTCTTAAAGTTGCCAAGTTTAGAGACCGCTGCTCTTTTGGATCTCTCCTAACCAGGATGTCCTTCACAAGTATCTTGAAGGACCTTTTAGAACAGTGGTTCTCAACCTTTCTAATGCCGTGACCCCATAATACAGTTCCCATGTTGTGGTGACCCCCAACCACTTATACATCACCAGGTGCCAGGGGTGTGGCCAAAGAAAAGGGGGGGAAATGGCGATCAGCCTTGTTTGGCGACCCCCGTGAAATGGTCATTCGACCCCAAATGGGGTCCCGACCCACAGGTTGAGAACCACTGTTTTAGAAGTTGGATTGAGAGCAGAATTGGAGGCTACCTATCAACTCTTTTGAGGGGGATCTTGAAGTAGACCCCACAAAGATTCCAGAAATGTTACTTTATAGTTGTAGGATGTGACAACAGACTCTTAAAAGCATCCCAGGTTATCTCTCTATCCAGTATCTCTCTCTATCCAGTTATTTTGAGGTTCTTCTTCACCATTTCTTAATTTAACATATAAATAAATATATTTCCCCTTTCCCACTACTGAGTTATGGCTTGGTCTACCCTAACATCCATTTCTGCACACAGGATATCTCTACTTCTGTTATGATCCTGGGAATATTTGTAGGGTGGACATTTCTGATGGCTATGTTAATGTTGGAGGTTTAGTTGTGATGAAACACCTAAAGTAGACTGGGGCACCTAAAAAAAGTGAAATGATAGAAAATTACAAAGTTGGAAGGGACCTCGGAGGTCTTCTAGTCCAACCCCCTGCTCAAGAAGGAAACTTTATATCATTCCAGACAAATGGCTGTCCAATCTCTTCTTGATGGAGCACCCACAACTTCTGGAGAGAAGCCGTTCCACTAATTAATTGCTCTCATAGACAGGAAATTTCTCTTTAATTCTAGAATTCTGAACAATAAAAACCCATATCAAAAATATTTACAGGAGCAGAATAGTTAAATCCATCAGGAAACTGATTGTGTTGTTCGTAGTTGCATTGAGAGGGAACTGCAATGGCCTTTCTGATGCCTAGAGCACCATTTCTGGTTTGGTCTCATGTCCTAACTTCATTCTCCTACGGAAGGATTTTTTTAAAAAAATATTCCCTATATTTTCTTTGACTCATGTCAGTCAAGGAAGCTAATCATTACCTGTTCTGGTGTCTTCACTGGACAGTTTTCTGGTCAACATCTTTGAGAACTGAGCTACGGATGCCTTCATCCTCTTCCTCAGACTGAGTTCCACCTGCTCCATGGACTGAGAGCGGACAACTGGCTTGAAAAGTCCTAAGGCACTCTGGAGAGAACTCTTCCTCTTCCTCGTTGGATCTGATGGGACATCGTACTGGGACCCCGTCGGTAGATCACCTTCCGAGTCGGACCTTTTCCCTATCCGTGGTGCCACAACTGGTCCCAGACCTACCTCCACCTTGAGGGCACCTGTCTCTTCCTTAAGGGCCACCTCGGGCAAATCATCCTCCTTGAGACATATTGTTTTCTCCTGCTGAGAAGGAAATTTGGAGTCAGATGGCCTTTTGCTGGGCAAATTCTCAGGAGCTTTCCTGAAGCTCAGGAACTCAAACGGAGAATAGACAATGTCATAGAGTTCATAAAAGTTGAGGAAAGCTGGTTCCACCTCCGTGATATCAAATTTGGAGGTCTTGCTGTCAGGACGAGGCATCTCCGAGAGATCCTGGATCTGCACAAGGGCAATTTCATACATTCGGCTACTTCCTGGATAATCCAAGCCTTGGCCTTCATAAGGCGAAGACATCCTTGCTTTCTTGCTCAGGTAAGACTGAAGACTGAAATAGTCTTCCTCTCCAGGATAGATAACATCGGCTTCTGAAGGATCTGCTAGGCCAATGCCACCTTCTCTCTTGCCTCTGCGCACCAGATATCTGCCTTTCGGTCTCACTGCTTGGCTGGGTGACTTTTGATGGACCATCTCACCTTGGGGTGAAACAGGTCCTGATTCTGGCCAAGGCGTTGTTGCTTTTGATCGATAAGCCATCTCCTCGGCTAAGAACTCCAGAACTTGAGCTTCTGTGTCCCTGTAGCGTTTGTGATCCTCGCTTCTGCCTTCTCCAGTGGAATATGGTCTTTTCTTTAGAGTTATGGGGACTTTTTCTCCAGAGGTTCCAAACGGCCTCATTTTTGCTTGAGAATAACCTGCTACGGCAGGTGCTTTGCCCTTGAGGACCTCACCAGGAGCAGATGGCAGGTGGTGGTAGAGCTCATACTTTTCAGCTTCAAAGAAGGACATCAGATCTGGTTGGGCTTGAGGAGGACACTGAACCTCTCTGAGAAGAGATTCTCCTTCTGGGTAAGAGGAGGACTTTGGAAGTGAGGCCATCTGGGTTTCTCCATGAAGTATGGGTATTGAGGTGGCCTCTGGTTGGAGAGATGCTTGAATCAGAGCAGCAGCACTTCTTGGGGTAGTAGGAGATGGTCTTCTGTAAAGAGGAGATTCTTGTTGAGATGGGTGCTGGCTTCCTCTCAGAGTGACCATTTCTGGATGAACAGGACCTTCGCTTTTTGAAACAGGTAGCTTCCTTTCCAGATGTGCAACAGGCAACTGATGTAAAGGCTTCTGCTTTGCACTTTCAGAGATTGAAGGTATGCTCATTTTTGTTTGAGGGATGTCCAACTTCTCCAGATCTTTCTTCTCTAGCATGGTTGACTTGGCCAAGCGGGATCCTGAGGGTTTCTGGGATGGAATTTGCTGATCCTCAAGGGTAGAGAAGGCACAAATGTCAGCATGCAAAATAGGATCACCTAAACCTCTACTCTCCACCATTTGTGTCCCAGGATAAATCAAGGATGGATGGCCTTCATGCATTGCCATAGTCTGTAGGTCTTTGGGACTCTTGTCTGGAGCACCGGCAAGCTGTTTCTCAGCCTGAAGCTGGGTGATGTGAAAAGGAACAGCTTTCAGAAGATGATGACTTTCTTTTTGTTGAGGTTGACATCCTTCAACACTCTTGGGAGAACTTGGGGTTATCTCATGGGACAGTTTTTCCTCTTTACTATCCCGAGACACCAAGTTTGGGATCTCTGATGATGCCGCTCTCAAATCAGAGCTTTCCCCCTTTGGAAAAATGGTTCCTCCATCCCTGTGAGGAGAAGACATGGATGCCTGCTCCTCCTCAATGTCATTTTTTGGAGCCAACCCCGAAGTAAAACTAGATTGCCGAGCTTCTAGAATCAGATCTTGTCTGCCTTGAGGAGATTTTCCCACAAAATGCGGCACCTTTGTTTTCTGAGCTAAATCCTCTTTTTCAGAGCCCTGTGCCAAAACCAAGGACTTCTTGTCCTGCTCAGGGCCCAACTTGGATCTTTCCTTATCATCCAGTAGGACTAACCTTGGGTGCTCTTCAGAAAAACCCTCCCTAGCTTTTGCTGCTGATGTTTTTTCATCCCTCAGATGAGTTCCTTCTGCCGGAACACCGTGCGGCATGGTGTCCATATCTTCTTCTGCAATATCCTGCTCCTCAGCGAAGCTCCTAGCTCGTATTCTGTAGTCATCCAAGGAACGGCTCCTGGCGGATACTTGGAAAGTCACCTTGGGTGATTTCTGAGCAGTATCAAAAGAAGCTGATTTGATGATTGGGGGTCCATAACTTCCTTCTCGTCCCTTCCCCAATTCTACATCTGCCAACGGTCCTCCTTCTTCACCAAGTTCAAACCGTTCTAGCAAGGGTTCCCGCAGACCAGTTAAAGCGGACTTTGAGTATCCAGCTTTCCTGTAAGATCTCTTAGCTCTTTCTAATTGTTTTCTTTGCCCTTTGCCTGGTGATGAGGGAAAATCGGTCAGATTTTCCGACGGGTGGCTATAAAAGGTACTTTTGATGACACTGTGTCTCGGGACGCAACCTGGAGATCGCTCCATTCTTCCTTCTTCTGGAGGCAACAATCCAGCTTGATCTTGCAATGAAGCCAACTCAAACGATATTCTTCCATGGGCATCTATCTCTGAGATTTCTCGTTCTCGGACAGGATGTCCATCCAATTGTCCCTTCGCTGAAGGTTCCTTCAATCTTCTGGTTTTGATGGGTGGCCTGGAGTCTTCAGGAAGTTTGAATTCATCTTCAAATACTTCATCTTCTTGATTGTTTGATCCTTCCAGCACAGATAGACGAATTTCTGGAATGGGTCCAAAAGGTTTTTTGCCAGACGAGACCAAAATTTCGTTGTCCGAAGATGACCCACTGGTGCTGGAGGAACTGCTCTCTTCGACCAGTTGTCGCGAGATGCCAAGTGAAGTGTTCTTGTGATGCTTTTCCAGAATTTCTGGGATCGGTCTCATTACAAGCAATGACTTATAGCTCATAAGAGACCGCTGGACATGAAAGGAATGAAGGAAGATTAAGACAGCAGAAAAAAAAAAACTTAGGCCAGTCCAAACAGAATATGATAGAACCTAGAATCATGAGGTTGGAAGGTTCCTGGGAGGTCATCTAGTCCAACCCCCTGCTCATGAAAGAGATCCTATACCATTCCCAGACAAATGGTTGTCCAATCTAGTGATGTTGCATCCTGAAATGCTGCTATTATATCATTGCAGTCAAAACAACGATTTTACCTCAAGTAATTCTGCAAAAAATCTGCAATACAGGTGGTCCTCGACTTACAACTGTTCTTTTAGAAACCTTTCTAAGTTACAACGGCACTGAAAAAGGTGACATTTTTCACATTTATGGCTGTTGCAGCATCCTCATGGTCATGTGATCAAAGTTCAGCTGACTTCTGGTTTGCCATCATGGCACCTGCATACGCAGGAAGGCAAACTCCATCTTCTGCGTCCGAATTCACCCCTCTGGGGACCGTGGAAAGGGTTGAAAGTTGCCCTGTAGGGGTGACGAGCAAGGAGGGGACCCCCGCTTGATCGCAGGAGGGCGCAGCCCTTCTGCTTGATCTGGGGCAGCCCTCCAAACCAACGGGGGAAAGACCGGCTATAGTAATGTGGTCATCACTAAGCTGCTGAAAGCCGAATTCAAAATTACTACCAAGCACCTTTAAAGCAACGCGGATGAAACTGGGTGAGATCTGATCTTCTCTTTAAGACTTTAAATATCTTTTCCTGCAAAAGCTGCCCAAAGTATTTTTCCCCCTGTGAGGAGAGAGGGAAGGGAATTTATACCCCACCCTCTAAGAATAGCGGTGACTGACTACCCAGGGGAAACAGAGCAATTATAAGAACAACTTTAATCTAATTGGCTGCATATACTTTTGAAATTTGGGGCCTAAAGGTTTTCCTATTTTTACTGGAGATGTTGCTTTTTATCTAAAAAGAAAAAAAAACCTTGAAAAACTATTATAAAAACTTTGGACTTTAAAAGTTTTAAATGGCCTCGGTGACATCTTTGGCGAAGTATGGTATTACAACTTGTTATTGACTAAAAGAGACTTGGCTTGAAACCCAGACTCTAGAAAAAACTTCTCTGACCTTGACAACTACCACTTGTGAAAAACTCAGCTGTAAAGAAGGAAGTAGGGTGGCATATCTGGCCTGCTTGAACTATGAAGATAAACCTTTACTGATTTTCATATGTGGGGAATTGCTTTCCTATTTCTTTACATGAGAAGCATCTGTTATTACACAAGATGATGGAATATTTTGGTCTATAAATTCTTACTTGGCAAAGAATTTCCACTATAAAGACTATCTACAACATGTGAAATAAAAACAAAAAACTATTTTTAATGTTTGATTTTAAAGTCTTCAACTTAACACATTATCAAGAGAATATGGATGAAGATCAGGAAAAAATCATTTCTATGTTGAAATCAGTACACAAAACCATTCTTTCAGCTTGTATAACAAAATAAGATGCAACATAAAGGAACAAGATGCCAGCTTAGATATACAAACCCAGATCTTGACTACAACCAAAGAACTAACAATGCAGAAAGTAACAGGAGAAGTGGAACAACTAAATACTAAGAGAGGACCCAATTGACCAGCAGATCCAGCCAACAGAAAAATCAGAAAAGGAAGTGACAACATTGAAAATGGAAAAGACTTTTTACATAAATCAGAAGAAATTTGAGGAAAAGGAAGAAGAACAGATTGAATGGAAGATAAACCTATCAGGACAATTGTGGGAAATTGGAGTAATGGAGGCAATTAAATGAACACAAGTGGGCTAGTTCTTCCCAAAAAACTGTAACCAAATTGTCTTTCTTATTCCAACTAATATATATAATAATAGAGGGAGAACTGTTTGAGGATTCAAATGCAGTGCTTTTTTTTCTAAAAAAAAAAGTGTCAGAACTCACACACATCATACAACCCGCCTTGCCTACCCTACAAGGTTCCATCCAAAAAAGGTGCCGGAACTCCGCTCTGGGCGTTCTATGAGAAAAAAAGCCCTGTTCAAATGTACTGACATGGAAGGTCAGTTGGCAAAGAAAGAAAGCCAGAGTAAGGCTGAAAGAAACTAGGGTTTTGATCTATTAGAGGGGATTTTATATTACTGATTAGAGCAGTGGTTCTCAACCTTTTTAATGCCGCAACCCCCAACCGGTCGTAAGTCGAGGACTACTCAACCAGTCGTAAATCGAGGACTACTCAACTGGTGGCGGGCTCAGCAGGGCAGAGACAGCCTGGACAATTCCTATTGGCTTTTGAAAGCCAATAGAATTAGACTCTATTCAAGAGAGACTATTGGCTTTCAAAAGCCAATAGAATAAAAGGGAGCAGCACACCTAAGGAAAAGGGGGGAAAAATGGCAGACTGCGTTGTTTGGCAACCCCCGTGAAATGGTCGTTCAACCCCAAATGGGTCCCGACCCACAGGTTGAGAACCACTGGATTAGACAATTGTATATGATGAAAAATAGATAATTTTTAGAAAATAAAGTAACCCTATAATTAATTGAACAGGTAAGATGTGTAATAAGACTAACAGACTTTTGGTTTAATATGGTGGAAAATAGATAACTTTTAGAATAGAATAAGATTATTGGCAAATAGATAAGATGTGTATTTAAAATGTTAGATTTTGTTATGAAAAGGGAAAAATGTAGAAGTTGAGATGAGGGAAACTCTGGTCACCTAATGCTTGGAAATTATAAATACCAAATGTTAATTTGAATATTGATGGGAAATTAAAGCCTGGGAAAAAACAATAACAGGACATTGATTGTATATAAGGATTGAATATACAATTAAGATATGTATAATCTAAAAATTATTGATAAATGTAACAAAGATGGTTTTTACTTGGTTGATAATAATAAGACCTATATCAGCCTAATATGAGATAGTAGATATTAAGGGAAAAAAGAGAGGAAATATCTGATGTTGTAACTTGAGATTTGTGCTGAATATTTATGTATTGAATTATTGATTACCCAGTCACCACATTGCTTTTTAAATGTTTAATTATAAAATTAGAAAACTAATGAAATATTATTTTAAAAAAGTTCAGCTGACTCAGCAATTTATTCATATTTATGACGGTGTCCCAGGGTCATGTGATCCCCTTTTATGACCTTCTGACAAGCAAAGTCAATGGGGAAGCCAGATTCACTTAACCAACCTGTGACTAGCTTAACAACTGCAGTGATTCACTTAACCACTGTGGGAATGAAGGTCATAAAATGGGGCAGAACTTACTTAACATTTGTCTGGCTTAGCAATGGAAATTTTGGGGCTGAATTGTGGTCGTAAGTCGAGGACTATCTGTGTTTGTCAAATGAGCAGCATAGAATTCTGATAAATAAAAATAAATAAATAAACAATGACTGCTTAGAAGCCATGTTTCTCAACCTTAGCAATATTAAGACATGTAGACTTCAACTCCCAGAATTCCCATGCTGGCTAAGGAATTCTGTGACTTGAAGTCCACGGCTCTTAAAAGTTGCCAGGGTTGAGAAATACTACCTTAGGGTTTTCTGTTAATACAGGGATGTGGGACAAGAAATCTTGGAACAACATTTAAGCCATTTAAATATGCAGTTAAAATCTAAATTACTCTTTTTCCAAGTTTGCTAGCTTCCTTAGGAATAAACAGCAAGGTCTGTATTGCATACATTCTATCTCTGAAATAAAAATTTAAAACATGCCTAACAACGCATATAACGGACCCCAAAACATTGACACTGGTAAAGACAAAATAATTGTGCATCAGGGTAGAGCTTCTTACTCACCTGCCATTTGCTTCGGGATACAAAAAAGCTGAGTGATTTTGTCTCGATAAAATGAGCCTCTTCGGGCGGTAGCTTGTGCTGAAAAGTTTAAATATATCAGTTTAAAAATAAATTTTGGGTCATATTTTCAAACACCCAGCAAATAACCTGATTTATTTTGAAAATCAGGGAATCTTGCATTCATCTGGAATTGTTCCGTTTTAGGGGGAGGAAAAAAAAAAAAACAAGCCACCAAGTCAAAAGACACTGCTATTCCTTTTGTATTCTTGCTATAAATTACACGTTTTGGGAGAAGCCCACACTTTGATTTAGCAAGGGCATCCTCCAAATTAGGGAGGTTAAAAATTTAAAATAACAATTGTAACTGTGTGCAATCAGACCCCTGTCCCTGTCCTGTTTAGCTGCCATTTTGACTTGTTTGACCTCTGTAGCCTCACAGGCATCCAGATTAAGGGGGAAAAAAGAGACGAGGATCAAAATCTGATTCTTCCAGTCTTTCAAAACTTACAGAAAACCAGGGATGAGATAGGCATTCCATCACACTTGGCCTGGTTCTATAAAGAGAAACAATAAACTAGGTTTCACCTGATATGTCAAGATATAGCTATGCATGAAAATGAATTTTCAACAACTCTGGCGTCTCTGGAAAGAACTGATCTTGTGGAGCCACCTTGGGGGGGGGGGAGAATTCAGGCTGGGATCATAAGCACTCTGTTCATGTTCTGAAATCTCTTCTCTGGCAGCTTTTTGTCATCCAATACTATACGCCTTGACCTATTCCACTTTTGGACCTAATCAGGGTTGTAGCACCTTTTTTCAACAGATTTTCCAGAGTTGCCTTGAACAAAACCCTAGTCTTTTAGATACACTAAACATTGAAGGAGTTTTTTTCAACTACAAAGGTAAACCTTGTAGGGTAGGCAAGGCAGGTTGTACGACATGTGTGAGTTCTGGCACTTTTTTTTTTTTTTTTTTTACAAAAAAAAGCATTGGACCTAATTGTCCACTTCTGAAAAATCTCCACCCCAATGTTGTTCTATCACACTTTAAAAAATTTTAAAAGTTAAATTGTTCAGTTTTTAGTGCTTTGTTATATTGATTAAACTGTATATTCAGAACCCCTCTGTGAGGGAGATGGTCAGTTAAGGTTTGATATATCAATCAATCAATCATACAGACTTCCAAATTTCAAGAATGTTCCAGGATAATGGACTTTGGAGAAGCAGGGTAGGAAGAATATTGATAGAAGAGAATATTTGTAGCTCAGGGTTGAAGAAAAGGGTAGTTGGTTTTCTTGAGGACGTTTCATGACCCAACTAGGTAACATCATCAGGGCTAAAAGGAGTGGGGTTGGAGGAGGAGGAGGAGGAGGAGGAGGAGGAGGAGGAGGAGGAGACGACGACGACTCTGGGGTCCTTGGTGCTCTCTGAGCCGGTTTGTTTTCTTGCAGACATTTCATGACCCAACTAGGTAACACCATCAGTGCCAAAAGGGAGTGGTTCTGATTTTATATACTAGCAGCTTGCCCTGTCAGGATTGATGGGAGTGGTCTTGGTAGTAAACAACTGCCTGATCAAGGAACCACCAAGATCATTCCCACCAACTCTAATAGGGCAAGATGCTAGTATATAAAATCAAAACCACTCTCTTCTGGCACTGATGGTGTTACCTAGATGGGTCGTGAAATGTCTGCAAGAAAACTGCCAAGCTCAGGGAGCACCAAGGACCCCACAGTCCTTCTCCTCCTCCTCCTCCTCCTCCTCCTCCTCCTCCTCCCCTGAACAAGCCCCTCTCCCTTCTAAAACTGATGTTCCCCAGTTGGATCATAAAACATCTGCAAGGATGCTAGTATACAAAATCAAAACCACTCTCTTCTGGCACTGATGCTATTATCTAGTTGGGTCATGAAATGTCTGCAAGAAAACCACCAAGCTCAGAGAGCATCGAGGACCCCACAATAATCCTCCTCCTCCTCCTCCTCCTCCTCCTCCTCCTCCTCCTCCTCCTCCTCCTCCTCTTCCCAAATACTATTCCCTTCTAGCACTGATGATGTTACCTAGCTGGGTCATGCAACTTCTTCAAGAAAACCACCCAGCTCAGAGAGCACCAAGAACTCCAGAGACTGCTGGCTTTCCCAGAGCCCATCTGTCCCTCAAGTCTATCCTTCTTCTAAAATCCTGAAGGTATTTTACAAATACCTCCTTCCTATGCTATCTCTCTGAAACAAAAATGAGAAGAGCATTCATCCACTCACCTAGGAGCTGGCTGAAGGATCTTTTCGATAAAATCCTTTGCTTCTTTGCTCAAATGACCCCAGTCAGAGCTCTTCCACGAAATGATCCCGTTCTGGACGTTAAGCAGGGTTGCTCTGTCATTTTCCCCAGCAAAGGGAGACTTGCAGGTCAAGCTGATCGTTTGAAAAGAAAAGACAAAACTTTATATTGTTTGTATCGGCACAAACCAAGTCGGCCTATATGCAAAGAAAAGGCAGAGGATGGCCCTTTGTTGGTGATAAGACCTACAAGGTAATCCTCAACTTACAGTCATTTGTTGAGTGACCGTTTAAAGTTGCAACAGCATTTAAAAGATGATATTGTTTTTAACATTTATGACCGTTGCAGCATCCCCAGGGTCCCGTGATCAAAATTCAGAGGCTTGGCAACTGGCTTTTATTTAGGATGGTTGCAAGGTCCTGGGGTCATGTGATCCCATTTGGTGACCTTCTGACAAAGCCAGCAGGGAAGCCAGATTCATTTAACAACTGCAGTGGTTCACTTAACAACAGTGGCAAGAAAGATCGTAAAATGAGGCCAAACCCACTTCACCACTGTCTTGCTTAGCAACAGAAGTGTTGGGCTCGACTGGAGTCCTAGTTCGAGGACTTATGTGCGATACGACAAACTTTTAAGGTCCCATATGCTTACCTTAAATAGCTAATAACGCCCACCGGCCTATAAGAAAAAGAACAAATATTAGAAAAGAATTGCAGCACTCATAAAGCCTTGATAGATCAGCCTTCTCTGGCTTAGTACCTTGAAACAGAGTTTCTCAACTTGGCAAATTTAAGATGGGTGGCCAGAATTCCCAAGCCAGCATCTTCAGTTTGCCAGGGTTGAGGAACTCTACCCTGAAGGAGGAGCTGGTTTCTTCTACTGTCTTCCATTGTTCCTTCGTTTCTCAACAGGTTTGGCCAAAAATAGGAAGCCATGAACCAGTAAATTCTGGAGATCAATCCCAAAACACAAAAGATTAGAACAGGGAATAGTGATGGCAGGGACTTCAGAGGTCTTCTACTCCAACCACCTATTCAAGGCAGGAGATTTTATACCAGTGATGGCGAACCTTTTAGAGACTGAGTGCCCAAACTGCAACCCAAAACCCACTTATGCATTGACGAGTGCCAGGTGGGTGTGGCCCATTGGGTGGGTGTGGCTCATTGGCTGGGCGTGGCCCATTGGCTGGGCATGGCTGTGGTGGTAACGGCAGACCGGGTGGGACTAAAAAGTTCAATCAATTCCAACTTTGCAAGATCTTTTTTTTTGTGAGAAGTTGAAATTGACTGATTGAACCTTTTTTTTTTTTGCACACGGCGGTGGAGGCCTAAAGCGAAAAGGTTTTATAAAACCCAGCTGAAGGCCCAGGACTGGGTGACGGCGCACGTGCCCACAGAGAGGGCTCTGAGTGCTGCCTCTGGCACCCGTGCCATAGGTTAGCCACCACTGCCTTATACCATCCCTGTCAAATGGTTGTCCAGTCTCTTCTTGAAAACCTCCAGTGATGGAGCACCCACAACTTCTGGAAGCATTGATTAATTGTTCTAACTGTCAAGAAATTTCTTCTTATTTTCAGGTTGGATCTTCCTCTGATGAGGTTCCACCCATGTCTTCTTATGTCCTCTGGTGTTTTAGACAATAGATTGATCCCCTCTTCTCTGTCACAAGTATCGGAAGAAAGTTATCATATCCACCACCACCACCCTGACTCTTCTCTTTGATAAGCTATACCTGGGTCACTCAACCATTCATCGTATGAATTTAGCTTCTAGAGTTTTTATCAACTTTGTTGCTCTTCTCTGTACTCTGTCTAGGGTCTCAACATCCTTTTTGTATCATAGTGACCACCACTGGACACTGTATTCCAAGTTAGCCTCACCAGTGCAGTATAAAGTGGTACTATTGCTTCTTGTGATCTGTTGGTGCAGCTCAGGACTGCATTGGTCTTTTTTGCAGCTGCAGCACACAGCTGTCTGATACTTAGGTGATGATCCAATGATACACCTAGATCCCTCTCACAATTGAAACTTCTGAGCCAGCTGCTGCCTATTCTACAACTATGCATTTGGTTCTCACTGCCCAAATGTAGAACCTTACTTTTCTCCAGTGGGGAAACTGCATCTTGTTGGATAAGGATCCAAGATCCAAGTTTGAAATTTCCCGACAGTTAGAACAATTAATCAGTGGAACGGATTGCCTCCAGATGTTCTGGTTGCTCCAACACTTTTTAAGAAGAGATTGGACAACCATTTGTCTGAAATGGTATGGAGTTTCCTGCCTGAGCAGGGGGCTGGACTGGATGACCTTTGAGGCCCCTTCCAACTACGTTATTCTTTTCTGTTAATCAGTTATTCTAAAACTTTAGCCCAGGGGTGTCAAATTGAATTTCACTGAAGGCCGCATCAGCATTGCGGTTGCCCTCAGGGGGCTGGGTGGGTGTGGCCAGAGTGGGTGCAGCCTACTGGGTGGGCATGGATGGAGTGGGTGTGGCCTACTGGGTGGGTGTGGCTAGTTCTACATCATTCGTGTCAAGCGTGCCTATGGGGGCCTGAGCAGGAATGGGACAAATCTGAGGGTCTCTGGCAGAAGGGGGGTGGGACCGGGGCAAGTGCCAAGGCATGGCCCACTGGGGCAAGTGCTAAGATGGCCACCACAAAATTTTACAGTGGCTCCCGGCTGGACTGGGCCAGGGCCAAGGCAGCAGGGGCCGTTCCCTCACTGTTTCCAGGATGGCTCCACAGGCCACATGAAACCACTTCACGGGCCGCATCTGGGCCCCGGGCCTTGTGTTTGACATGTCTGTTTTAGCTTATCTTCTAAATTGGCTGTTCCTTCTAGTTAAATGTCATCTGGAGTTTCCTTTCTATCCCCTTGTCTAGATCACTTGAGAAGATGTTGAAAAATGCTGGGCCCAAGACTGAACCTTTGGGAATCTCACTGCATGCTTCCCTCCATGTAGATCAGTGGTTCTCAACCTTTTTAATGCCGCGATCCCCAACCGGTCGTAAGTCGAGGACTACTCAACCGGTCGTAAGTCGAGGACTACTCAACTGGTGCAGCACCGTTTGCAGAATGGGACTTTTGGCGGGCTCAGCAGGGCAGGGACAGCCTGGACAATTCCTATTGGCTTTGGAAAGCCAATAGAATTAGACTCTATTCAAGAGAGTCTATTCTATTGGCTTTCACAAGCCAATAGAATAAAAGGGAGTAGCACAGCTAAGGAAAAGGAGGGAAAAAATGGTGGACTGCATTGTTTGGCGACCCCCGTGAAATGGTCGTTCGACCCCAAATGGGGTCCCGACCCACAGGTGGAGAACCACTGATGTAGATGTATTCCAGTGAAGAGCACACATTGAGTGCGGTTGGTCAGCCCTTTTGAATCCATCTGGTGGTGATGCTTTCTATCCTTCCTTGTTCTGTCTTACCAAGAAGTAGGTTGTGGTCTACTTCATCAAATGCTTTACTGAAGTCTAAGCATATGATATCCACAGCATTTTGCTGGTCCACTAATTTAGGGTTAACCTTCTTGGTTCTCCATTGATCTTCAAGAAGGTTCACCAAAAGCACAAGGAAAGTTAGAGCAAAACTAGAAGGAATGAGAAGTGAGAGGATTCATTTACCAGATGTCCGAGGCTGTTGATACTGGGGACCGGGACAGAACTTCTGGTGGGACAAATTCTGGAGATCCGTAAGTGCTGTACTGAGGCTCCGACGGATTTATCCGTTGGGCGAAGCCAAAATCGCAGATCTTAAGGTCATCCCTGTCAGGGTGGACCATCAAAATGTTTGAAGGCTGCAGAAGTGGAAAGAGAAGGGAATATTGGTAGAATCAAGGTAGAATTGGTAGAATATTGGTAGAAAAGAATCAAGGCATAAAACCTGTCGGTGAACAAGGGGACTCAAAGTGATTTTCCTGGCTGAAATTCTGAGATACAGGATAGTCCTCAACTTACCACACAAATCACTGTTGCTGAGACATTTGTTAAGTGGGTTTTGCCTCATTTTACGACCTTTCTTGCCACAGCTGCTAAGTGAATACCTGCAGTTGTTAAGTTAGTACAGTGGTGAAGTGAATCTGGCTTCCCCCATTGCTTATGAGAAGGTCGCCAAAGGGGATCACGTGACGCCTGGACACTGCAACCGTCATAAATATGAGCCAGTGGCCAATTTTAATCTCATGACCATGGGGATGCTGCAACGGTCGTGTGAAAAATGGTCCTAAGACACTTTTTTCAGTGCCGTTGTAACTTTGAATGGTCACTAAACAAACTGTTGTAAGTTGAGGATCACCTGTACTTCAGGAAGCCCCCGATTCTGTTTAAGCAAGATGTCCTCCTTGTGGTCCTTTGAAGATTGCAGAGATAAAAGAGAGATAGTGGGAATGGACCAGAAGAAGAAATCGACAGAAATGGTCAAAAAAACAAGAAATGAATCTTAGCAACTTCACTCCTAGATGGCAATTTAGCCTAGTTATCATGTTTTCCCCAGAATCAGACCCAAATGGAAAATATGCCCTAGCATGATTTTTCAGGATGCTTTTTTATGTGTTTTATTGATTTTCTATTATTACAAATCATAAATGCTTAGTAAACAAATGTGATGTCTGGATATATTTCTTACTCAATGTTGCATCTTAACTTAATTTATTAATCTATTCAATGCTACACAATCCAGTGTGGGTTTTTTCCCTGTCTTCTTCCCCTGATGTTTTCATTTTCTCAACGTTAAACAAATACAATTCTTACTGCTATTAATACATACAACATTAGATATACACATCCTCTTCATATTTACCTAGTGCTATACAAATAACAACAGTATCAATTTATAACCTCTTTTCTAACCATTTTACATTTAACTTGTATTTGCAATTAAAGTCTCCTTATTAAATCCGTGTCCTGTTTTTCGAGCTTTTAAGTTTAATTTCCCATCAGTATTCAAAATATCTTTGTCAGTTATGATTTTCTCAAAGTTAGTTACAATTGTGTTGCTGAAGGTTTCATTTATACAAGCCATGCTAGTGTTTTTATAATTCCCATATCAAAAGAAAGAGTGCTATTCTAATTATAAATCATATCTGTCTTATTATAAAAATCTATTTGTATCTATGTGTTATCTATTTTTTTGCCTATATTCAAGCAAATATTGGCTCATATAATACCCCATCTGGTATGTCAGATCTTCTGTTTTTTGAGTTTAACTCTAGCTTTCTTTCTTTGCCAATTAGGTTTCCAGGCCAAAGTAATTAAATCATCAACAAATTCTTCCTTTGTTTTTGTAAGTACTGCTTGGAATGGGAAAAACAATTTAAGTAGGGTATTTTTGAGGGGGAATTCTGCCTAGTTATATTCATTAAACATCTCCCACTTTCCTTCTCCCTCGATTTCTCTTTTTATTTTTTGTCTCCCAATTTCTGACATTTCCCCTAACAGCTTTATAATCTGTTTTTTAAAATCGTCTTCCTTATCCTCAGGTATATTTTGAAAACCTAAAGAATAAGGTACCTTTTCCATTTCCATTGTTGTAGCTAAGTCTTGCAGATTTTTAGTTGTCTGTGCCAAATTATGTTTCCCTTCTTTTATATCTTGTGTCTTTAGATCACTTTCCTTTGGTTTGTCTTCTGACTTTACAATTTACAATCCAAAATGTTCAGTGTTCAAAATGTTCAACCACCCTAAGAGCAATCGAAAAACCTGCCCCAGACAAACATAGCCAGAAGTCAAAATTTTCTTTCTCTCCAAATAGTTCTTAAAATTAAAAGTCAGAGCTCAGTATATGTTTATAATCCAAGAAGGTAAAGTTTGAAGAGAGTTAAGGATTTTCATGATTTTGTTCATTGTATAATTAGTAAACTTAAATAGATTATGTTTAATGTGTTTGCATAATCCTGTATTTTGCTCTGGAAAGTTGGGGGGGAGGGGGTGGGGGGAGGGGGGAGGGGGGGTGGATGGGTTGAAGTTTTAGTAGTTCAGATAAAGTAGAAATAGTCTTATTGTATATAATATTAATGTTTTAATTTTGAGAGAGGAACTGCTCGGACATTTCCCCTGGACCGCATCAAGAGGGAGGAGAAGAAGGTGAGAAGTAAGTAGGAAAGTTGAGGTGAAGGAGGAGAGAGGGTGAGTGAAGAAAAAGAGGGAAAGAAGTAAGTTGGTTTGAGGTGGGATGCGGTTTGGGGGGAAATGGGCGGCCAAGACCGAATGTGGTGTGTATCAATTTGTTTTATTTTTTATCTGAAGTATTTGTTAGATTGTTATGTATTGTAAAGTTGAAAATAAAAATTTTTACAAAAAAAAAAAAAAATCCAAGAAGATCAACAGATTTCAAAACAATTAGATTCTCACACTGTAGTAAGTATGCCAAAATATTTTTTCTGTTGCCAACTGTTCTCTGTTGAGTTAAAAGTCAACAAACAACAAAGAAAGTAAGTTGTTATCTGTTTCTAGGCTTCTTGCCAGGTCTGTATCAGTCATTGCAGCTCTGGTGCTATACTCTAGTCCACCACTAGATGGTCATTCAAAATCCATTTTCCAACTCTTAAAATAGAAGGTTGATTTCTTATATTTCACCCCAATAATTTTTTAAAGAAAAAATCTTAACAATTTTCTCAGTTCTCATATTTGTTGAAACTATATATTACTTCCATTTGAATGTTAAATGTTTCTGTCCCCCATGAAAAAATTAAAACGCTGCTTCCGTTTCTCTAGAAGAGTGGGGCTGCAATCGCCTTGCGTTCAGAGGTTTTTAGCTTCTTGGGAACCTTTTCCAGGAAATCCAGTTGTAAAATAGTAAAAAAAGGATCAATATTCTCACCCAGTTCCAAACAAACTGTTTACGATCTGCTAAGCTAATTAATGCTTCTTTCTTCAGTTGTCAGTAGCTGGAAGCTGGCCACAGGAGTGCAGCCAGTCTTTCCCCTGCTGGTTTAGAGGGCTTTCCTCGGATCAAATGGATTGACTGGTATCTCTCCGTGATCAACAAGGCACCCCTTCTTCTTCATCGCCTCTCTGGGGTGATTTTAAGCCCTTTTAGGGCCCCCTGCATGGTGAAATCGGGTGTAGAAAACAGAGCCCTGCATTCCTGAATTTGTGTCACTACGTCGTGAAACCAGGTCATGTTATGTTATGTTATTATTTATTAATTTTATTTTTTTCTTATTTTAATTTAATTTTCTTTTCTTTTAAATTTTATTTTATTTTATATCCTGCCTTTATTATTTTTATAAGCAGCTCAAGATGGCGAACATATCCAACACACCTTCCTTCTCCTATTTTTCCCACTGCAATAATCCTGTGAGGTGGGTTAGGTTGAGAGTAATAGCCAAAAGTCACCTATTTGGCTTCCATACCCAAGATAGGACTAGAACTGTCTCCTGGTGTTTGGCCCAAAGTCACCCAGCTGGCTTTCATACCTAAGGCAGGACTAGAACTCACTGTCTTCAGGTGATTTTGGCCAATCACCAGGAGATAGTGAGTTCTAGTCCTGCCTTAGGTATGAAAGCCAGCTGGCCCATCTCTAAAATGCTTAGCTGGCTTTCATGGCTAAAGCAGGATTAGAACTCCCAGTCTTCTTGTGATTGGTCAAAATTCATCTGTTTGAATTTCATGGCTAAGGCAGGACTAGAACTCCCTGCTTCCTGGTGATTGGCCAAAATCACCCAGCCGGCTTTCACACCTAAGGCGGGAATAGAATCCCCAGTCTCCTGCTGATTGGCCCAAAGTCTCCTAGCTGGCTTTTATGCCTAAAGGAAGACTAGAAACTAAATAGGCATGAGCACCCAATGTTTATAAAAAAATTACCTTGATGTCCAAATGTAGTATTTCATTGCTGTGAAGGTACAAGATCCCTTCTAGAAGTTGCTTGATATAGAATTTGACCTATTTCAGAAGGGAGGAAAACATAAAGTTATGGAAGTCACATAGAAAAGCATATGGAACAGGTTTGTCTAGACTAGGGGTGGCGAACCTATGGCACGTGTGCCAGAGGCGGCACTCAGAGCCTTCTCTGTGGGCACGCGTGCCATCGCCCCAGCCCCGCCTCCCTCCACAGCCCCTGCCCCACCAGCAGCCCCCCCCAGAGAAAAGTCACCCCCGAGCATGGCCAGCGCAGAGCAGCGCATCCAAGGATATGGCAGCCAGGCAGCGGGGACAAGACTTCGCCCTCGCGGCCTGTTGCATGCAGTTGATGCTGCGGGGCATGGGTGAAGGGCGTGGTCACCATGATGCTGCTGGGCTGGCCTGGGCGATCTGTGTGGAGGTGGTGAGTGGCCCTGCAGGTGGGCAGGGTGGGGGGTGGGGCGGGGCGGGCAGGGCAGGGGCGGTTTTGGGCACTCAGTCTCTAAAAGGTTCGCCATCACTGGTCTAGACTTTGCAACCATTTGCCCCCCCAAAAATCAGTTTGCTCCCCCCAATTCAATTGACTTTCTGCCTGAGGTTAAAAAATAAAGTTTTTACTTCATTCGCTTCTCTTGAACAAATATTCTATCAGTACTGAGAATTACATTGAGCCAGCTGGGGATAAATGGAAGTTGAGTCTATAACGGGGTGTCAAACTCAATTTCACTGAGGGCCGCATAAGCATTGCAGTTGCCCTTGGGGGCCCAGGTGGGTGTGGTCAGGGTGGGCATAGAGGGAGTGGGTGTGGCCTACTGGGTGGGCGTGGCCAGCTCTACATCGTTCGCGTCAAGGGTGCCTGTGGGGGCCTGGGCAGGAGTGGGAGAGATCTGAGGGTCTCTGGCAGAAGTGGGGGGGACCGGGGCAAGCACCAAGGCACGGTCCATTTCTTCATTCCTCACAAAGGGTGACACCTCCCCAGCATGCATCCAGGGGGCTGGGCCGACACAGCAGGGGCTGGTTCCTCGCTGTTTCCGGACGGCCTTGTGGAGCTAAGACTGAATGCATTTCAGCATGGATGGCCACCACAAAATTGTACATTGGCTCCCGGCTGGCCTGGGCCAGGGTCAAGGCAGTGGGGGCCGTTCCCTCACTGTTTCCAGGATGGCTTCGTGGACCACATGAAACCACTTTGCGGGCCGCATCCGGCCCCCCGGGCCTTGTGTTTGACATGTCTGGTCTATAACATCAGAAAAAAACTGAGCTGGGGTAGGAGGGTTGGCTGAATTCAACTATCTTCGTTTGTCTTAAGCTCTTTAGATCCTCTCCTTAAAATACACAAGAAAGGAATCCCACCTCTGCTTCCGTCACCATGTTCTTCTTATGGAGGCGATCCAGAAGCTCTTCATTGGAACATCTAATCCATTAAGGAATATGGACCAAGCCTTTGAGCTGGGCAAGCAAATGAATCTAGAATCAAAAGACTCCTTCAAAAATTCACTCTCCCCATATGGCCAAACAATTCAGGCTGAGAAAGAGGGACTGGCCAAAGACATTTGATACTCCCATAACTTCAAGATGGGACTTGAAGAACCTATAGAATATGTGTAGCTTCAGCTGAACCATGGAATCCTTGATGCTCTCTGAGCTTGGTCGTTTTCTTGCAGACGTTTCATGGCCCAACTAGGAAACATCATCAGTGCTAGAGTGGGGTGGGGTTCTAGCTTCTAACACTGATGTTGTTACCTAGTTTGGTAATTTATTTATTATTTATTTATTTATGAGACTTATATACTGCTTTAAGTGCAAGCACTCTCTAAGCGGTGTACACCAGTAAGCAATGTATATATATATATATTTACATTGCCCCCAACAATCTGGGTCCTCATTTTACCTACCCCGGAAGGATGGAAGGCTGAGTCAACCTTGAGCCAGTGAGATTTGAACCGCTGACCTGCTGAACACAGTCAGCTAAAGTGGCCTGCAGTACTTCACTCTAACTGCTGCGCCACCTCGGCTCATAAATGAAACATCTGTCAGAATATTACCAAGATCAAAGAACCCCAAGGTTCCCACAATCTTCCTCCTCCTCCTCCTCCTCCTCCTCCTCTCCACAAACCCTACTCCCTTCTGGCACTGATGATGTTCCCTAGTTGGGTCATAAAATGTCTGCAAGAAAACCACCAAGCTCAGAGAGCATCTAGGACCCCTTAGTTGTCGTCGTCGTCCTCCTCCTCCTCCTCCTCCTTCTCTTCCTCCTCCTCTTCTTTGCAAACCTCCTCCCTTCTAGAGCTCATGATGTTCCCTAGTTGGGTCATGAAGCATCTGCAAGAAAACCTCAGAGAGCACTGAGAATCTCACTGTTCAACACTGAGCTACAAATACTCTCTTCTGTCAGCTTCCACTATCCTGAGAAACAGAGGCGTGGGAGAAAGAAATTCAAAATAATCCCACCTTGATGGTGTTTAAAGTAAGATGGGATAGAAACCAACTTGGAGAAGCTTTCAAGATTCTAGTAGTAGACCTTACAAACAGCAAAGGAGCATTTGTGATGCCTGTTTCTTGATCTAGCCCACCTTAGCAAGGAAGGAACACTGAGGACTAGGGTCTGAACACCATCTCCTTTCATATCTTTCTTTATTCCTCTTTTCAGGGGCAAAAAGGATACAGTTCCAAAACAAGAATTAAGGTTTTCCGTGTTTCAAACTGGTCCAGCAGTTGAGTGATTCGGTCGTGGGAAAGCTCGACTAGAATGTCTCTCTCGCGATAAGCTCGTTCTCTCGTTCGACTTCGCAGCGGGATGAATTTTGCTGCACAAGCCACACGGTTGGCTTTATGGATGACTTTCTTGAGAACGCTAAAGGAGCCCCTGAAAATCGTTAAATATTCAGAGAATGAAAGGGTAAGTTCAAATCTTGAATTTGGGGGGGGGGGAAGTTTCCCTGGTGTTGTATTCCCTCCCCAAATAATGCTAAGTAGATGCTAAGGGGGGGGGGAATCACTTTTACCTTCCTATTTCGTGTTTAACCTCATAGAAAGAATGAAGTTTTCTTCGTGGGCTTCGCTTTTTCACCTCTTGACTTTTCTTATCTACAATAATCAGAATAAGAACCAGAGTGGTGACAATGATGTATGGGAAGATCTGAAAGAAATGCTGTTTGCCTTCCAAGCAAGAACTGGTAGGACCATCAAATACAGGTAGTCTTCAGGTTATGACCACCGTGGAGCCTCAAATTTCTGCTGCTAAGCAAGACAGTTGTTAAGTGAGTTTTGCCCCCTTTTAGGACCTTTCTTACCCTACTTGTTAAGTGAATCCCTGCAGTGACACGGTTGTTCAGCCAATCTGGCTTCCCCTGTGACTTTGCTTGTCAAGAGATCCCAAAAGGGGATCACGTGACCCAGGACAACCGTCATGAATAAGAGCCGGTCAGCAACTGACTCATAATACGAAATAAACTGACTCATAAATATGAATCAGGCAGCTGAAGCTTCTTGGATAAAAAGCAAAATCTTTTCAAAGGAAAAAAAACAACAACAAGAAAGTCCAGTTGCTTTTTGGAAAAAGCATCTTTCGGACAACTATGACCTGGGTGATTGAGAATCTCCACAGACCTTTAGCGTGGGAGTTGGAGAAAAAAAGACAAAATACAAAGACCTGCAAATAGAAATAGAACGACTGTAAGGGACCATGGAGGTTTTCTATCTAAAACAGTGGTTCTCAACCTTTTTAATGCCACGACCCCCCCAACCGTTCATAAGTTGAGGACTACTCAACCGTTCATAAGTTGAGGACTACTCAACTGGTGCAGCACCGTTTGCAGAATGGGACTTTTGGCGGGCTCAGCAGGACAGAGACAGCCTGGACAATTCCTATTGGCTTTTGAAAGCCAATAGAATTAGACTCTATTCAAGAGAGTCTCTTCTATTGGCTTTCAAAAGCCAATAGAATAAAAGGGAGGAGCACAGCTAAGGAAAAGGGGGAAAAAATGGCGGACTGCGTTGTTTGGCAACCCCCGTGAAATGGTCGTTCGACCCCAAATGGGGTCCCGACCCACAGGTTGAGAACCACTGCTCTAAACCCTTGCCCAGGCAGGAGACTCTATCCCAGTCCAGACTAATGGCTGTCCATCTCTTCTTTGAAAACCTCCAGGGCTGGACCACTCACAACTGTTCCACTGGTTAATTCTTCTCCCTGTCAGGAAGTTTCTCCTTAGTTCTAGGTTGCTTCTTTCCTTGATGAGTTTCCATCTGTTGCTTCTTGTCCTGCCTTCAGGGGCTTTGGAGAACAGAACAGAATAAGAAGGGACCTTGGAGGTCATCTAGTCCAGCCCCCTGCTCAGGTGGGAAACCCTATACCATTTCAGACAAATGGCTGTCCAGTCTCTTCTTAAAAACTTCCAGCGTTGGAGCATTTACTGTTCCTGGAGGCAGGCTGTTCCACTGGTTAATTGTTCTGACTGTCGGGAAGTTTCTCCTTAGTTCCAGGTTGCTTCTCTCCTGGATTCGTTTCCATCCGTTGATTCTTGTCCTGCCCTCAGGTGCTTTGAAAATAGCTTGAGTCCCTCTTCTCACTAACAGCCCCTCGAATATTGAAAGACAGTTATCAGAAGAGAGGAAGGAAGGAGGAAGGAGGAGGAAGGAAGGAATGGGAAAGGGGAAGAGAAGGGAAACGGTGAAACAGAACAGAGGAAGGAAGGAAGGAAGGAAGGGGAAGGGGGTGAGACAGAAGAGAGGAAGGAAGGAGGAAGGGAGGGAGGAAGGAAGGAAGGAAGGAAGGAAGGAAGGAAGGAAGGGAGGAAGGAAGGAAGGAAGGGGAAGGGGGTGAGACAGAAGAGAGGAAGGAAGGAGGAAGGGAGGGGAAGGGGGTGAGACAGAAGAGAGGAAGGAAGGAGGAAGGGAGGGAGGGAGGGAGGGAGGAAGGAAGGAAGAAAGGAAGGAAGGAAGGAAGGAAGGGGAAGGGGGTGAGACAAAAGAGAGGAAGGAAGGAGGAAGGGAGGGAGGAGGGAGGGAGGGAGGAAGGAAGAAAGGAAGGAAGGAAGGAAGGAAGGAAGGAGAGGAAGGGGAAGGGGGTGAGACAAAAGAGAGGAAGGAAGGAAGGAAGGGAAGGGAGGGAAGGAAGGAAGGAAGGAGGAAGGAAGGAAGGGAGGGAGGAAGAGGGAGGAAGGAATGGGAAGGGGGTGAGACAGAAGAAGAAGGAAGGAAGGAGGAAGGGAGGGAGGAGAGGAAGGAAGGAAGGGAGGGAGGGAGGAAGGGTGGGAAGGGGGTGAGACAGAAGAGAGGAAGGAAGGAGGAAGGGAGGGAGGAAGGAAGGAAGGGGAAGGGGGTGAGACAGAAGAGAGGAAGGAAGGAGGAAGGGAGGGAGGGAGGGAGGAAGGAAGAAAGGAAGGAAGAAAGGAAGGGGAAAGGGTGAGACAGAAGAGAGGGAGGAAGGAAGGAAGGAAGGGGAAGGGGGTGAGACAGAAGAGAGGAAGGAAGGAGGAAGGGAGGGAGGGAGGAAGGAAGGAAGAAAGGAAGGAAGAAAGGAAGGGGAAGGGGTGAGACAGAAGAGAGGGAGGAAGGAAGGAAGGAAGGGGAAGGGGGTGAGACAGAAGAGAGGAAGGAAGGAGGAAGGGAGGGAGGGAGGAAGGAAGGAAGGAAGGAAGAAAGGAAGGAAGGAAGGAAGGGGAAGGGGTGAGACAGAAGAGAGGAAGGAAGGAAGGAAGGAGAAGGGGAAGGGGGTGAGACAGAAGAGAGGAAGGAAGGGAGGAAGGGAGGGAGAGAGGAAGGAAGGAAGCAAGGAAGAAATGAAGGGGAAAGGGTGAGACAGAAGAGAGGAAGGAAGGAAGGAAGGAAGGAAGGAAGGAAGGAAGGAAGGAAGGAAGGAAGGAAGGAAGGAAGGAAGGAAGGAAGGTAGGAAGGAAGGAAGGAAGGGGAAGGGGATGAGACAGAAGAGAGGAAGGAAGGAAGGAAGAAGGAAGCAAGGAAGGGAGGGAGGGAGGGATGGAGGGAGGAAGGAAAGAAGAAAGAAAGGAAGGGGAAGGGTGAGACAAAAGAGAGGAAGGAAGGAAGGAGGGAAGGAAGGAAGGGAGGGAGGGAAATAAAGAATGAATGAGAAGAAAGCCACCAAGCCAATGTACCTTCCTGTACCACCAGCTCCGCTTTGCAGACCACCTCCCCTCCGGCGTTTTTAGCCATGCACGTGTAGACCCCGCCATCTTCGGCCTGAGCGTTGTACAGGATCAGAGAGTAGCTGGTGCCCTCCTTGGACTGGTAGATCCTTTCGCTGTCCAGCAACAAGGAAATTCCCTGGAAGGAAGACGAGGGGAGAGCACGCAAAATTAGGCAGATGGCCGGAATTTCAGCCCTTCGCCTGGACTTCAGCCAGGGCAGCCCCGTTCTTAAACTCTTGGTCTAAGAATGGGGAAGGTTTGCCCCAAGGCAATGTGATATGATGTGATATTTATAAACACAGGTAGTCCTCAACTTACAAGAGAAAGGGAGGTCGCAACAAGGGAAACACGTGATTCTGGGACACTGCCACCGTCATAAATACAAGTCCCTTTTTTCAGGGCCAACGGCTCTGAAAAAAGGGACTTGTATTTATGACGGTGGCAGTGTCCCAGAATCACATATTTCCCTTTTTGCGACCTCGTGATCAGCAAAGTCGATGGGGAAGCCAGATTCGCTTAACAACCATGTGACTAACTTAACAACTGCAGGGATTCACTTAACAACTGTGGCAAGAAAGGACATAAAGCGGGAAAAACTCACTTAATAACTGCCTTGCATAGCAATGGAAGTTTTGGCCTCCATTGTGGTCATATGTTGAGGACTACCTGGAATTATTTTCTCCAAAATAGTGTGCCCACAGCTGAATAAAGGGGTCAGTAGACGTTTCTTTTTTTTTTAAATTTCCACTTAAGTTTGGGTGTCTCTTTGACCTACCTTAAACCATCCGATAACGGGCTGAGGGTGGCCTTCAATCGTGGCCTGGAACTTGGCCATTTCCCCACACCGAACCTGGACATCCTCAAGAGGGACTTGCATGTATGGTGGGCCTAATAAAAGCAAAATACGAAGTGCAGTTGGACAGGTACAGAGCTTGGTTATTTTCTTGCAGACGTTTCATGACCCAAGTAGGTAAGGCCATGCGTGCTAGAAGGGAGTGGGGTTTGTGGAATGGGTGAGGGGGAAGAGGAAGGAGGAGAAGGGGGGAAAGGAGGAGAAGGAAGGGAGGAGAGGGAGCAAAGGAGGAAGGGAGAAGGGAAAGAGGAGGAGAAGGAAGAGGAAGAAGAAGAGGAAGAGAAAGGGCAGAAGGAGGGGGAAGGGAAAGGGGAAGGAAGGAGGAGAAGGAGGAGAGGAAGAGGAAGAAGAAGAGGAAGAGAAAGGGGAAGGGCAGAAGGAGGGGGAAGGAGAAGGAAGGAGGAGAGGAAGAGGAAGAGGAGGAGGAAGGGGAAGGAAGGAGGAGGAGAAGGAGGAGAGGAAGAAGAAGAAGAAGAGGAAGAGAAAGGGGAAGGGGAGGAGGAGGGGGAAGGGAAAGGGGAAGGAGGAGAAAGAGGAGAGGAAGAGAAAGGGGAAGAGAATGGGGAAGGGGAAGAGAAGGAGGAGAAGGAAGAGAGGAAGAGAAAGGGGAAGAGAATGGGGAAGGGGAAGAGAAGGAGGAGAAGGAAGAGAGGAAGAGGAAGAAGAAGAGGAAGAGAAAGGAGAAGGGGAAGGGGAAGGAAGGAGGAGGAGGAGAGGAAGAGGAAGGAGGGGAGGAGGATTGTGGGGTCCTTGGTGCTCCCTGAGCTTAATTGCTTTCTTGCAGGTATTTCATCACCCATCTAAGTAACGTTATCAGTGCTAGAGGGAGTGGGGTTTGCTGTCATATAACAGACTAACAGACCACTGTAAAAAAAAAAAAACATACACACAGGAAGCTGTGTGTATGTTTCTGCTTGTGTGTGTGGTTCTGATTGCAACCTTAATTTATTCAACTCCTAGAAAATAAATAAAAGTATCAGACTGCTTGGGCTGCCTCCATGTCTGCTGCAAGGTGTTATTATGTCATATGTATCAGGACACCAAGGCACTGTCTGCTATTTTGCGCCTTTGATTGTGTCCTTGATTCGAAAAGGCAGCACAACCCACACTGCCCCCCTCCCTTCCCTTCTCTGCAGATGCTAAGGGGGGGAGGAGAGGAGGATTAACTAGGTAGCCTTATAATCCTGCAAATCTGAACATCTAGAAACACGGTTCAGTCTAGCCTTGAAGATTCACTTTATTTCGATCCACGTGGAGTCACAGAAGTGGAAAAATAGAGTTGAAAGGAACCCTGGAGGTCATCTAGTCCAACCCCTCACCTTGATGTCATGTCAACAGATAAAAATCTCTTACTTGTCACACTCTTTTCTGCTTTTTTAGCAACATGGGGTCTCTCCCTGATGCCCTCAGCGGCTTCCCCAGCTAAATCCAAAATTTCCTCTGTTCTTTCATTCTTGAACCACGGCATCTCCGCCATAATTTCGAGGACCCTTGACAATCCAAACCAAGAAGCAGAATTATGGCCAGGAGTAATCAAACTTTGGAGACATGTAGTCCTCAACTTACGACCCAAAGGGAGCCCAAAATTTCCATTGCTAAGTGAGACATTGTTAAGTGAGTTTTATCCCCATTTTATGAACTTTATCACCACAGTTGTTAAGTGAACCACCACAGTTGTTAAGTGAATCGCTGCAGTCGTTAAGTGAATCTGGCTCCTCCACTGCTTGTCAGAAGGTTGCAAAAGAGGATCAGGTGACCCTGGGACACTGCGACCGTCATAAATATGAGTCAGTGGCCAAATGTCTGAATTTTGATCACTTGACCAACGGTCGCAAGTGCGAAAAATGGTCATGTCACTTTTTTCTCTGCCGTTATCACTTCAGACAGTCACTAAATGAATGGGTTGTAAGTCGAGGACTACCTGTAGATTTAAATAAATTCAACAAACTTACTTGGCAGGGAGAACAGCACGTTCAGACACGCTTTCATCTTGGGAAATAATGTCTGTTTGCCTGGCCAATGTGTCACTTTCTCTTTCAGTTTTGCGAGGGGACGCCTGCAGTTCAGCTAGTCACAAAAATAGAAATATTTAGATTAGCTACTGCTAGAAATAGAGTGTTTTATCAGTTGCTGTCTCAACCCTACAGAAGAATACTATAAATTGAACGCTGCTAATGCTCTGCCCTTCATTCTCTTTTAAACAAAAAAAAAATATCAAGGTTTTCTCTTCTTTCGCTTTTAAATTCTACTGTGTGCCCATTTTTTTGCATTTTATTTCTTTTTAATTGCTTTGCTGCTTGCTGATCACAGAGCGTATTTACTGAAAATTGATTTTAAAAGTGCTGTAAACCAAATCTGTCTTTTAAAAAAGAATTAAAAATAATATAAAATAAATTAGCAGCCTATTAAGTTGGGTCTATTGATTAAAGCACCAGGCTAGAAACTGGGAGTTAGTGAGTTCTAGAACCTCTTTAACCATGAAAGCTGGCTGGGAGACTTTGGGCCAATCACCAGGAGACAGTGAGTTCTAGTCTCATTTTAACCATGAAAGCTGGCTGGGAGACTTTGGGTCAATCACTAGGAGATGGTGAGTTCTAGTCTCACTTTAACCATGAAAGCTGGCTGGGAGACTTTGGGCCAATCACCAGGAGACAGTGAGTTCTAGTCCCACCTTAGGTTGGTTTGATGACCATTCCTCTCTCAATTTAAACCACCTCACAGGATTGTTGTGATGGAAAAAAACAGAAGGAAGAAGGATTATAAAATATGTTCACCACTTTGAGTTTATAAACATAATAAAGGTGGGATATAAATAAAAAATGAGAAGGGAAGGAGGAAGGGAAGGGAAGGGAAGGGAAAGGAATTATTCTTGGATTTCATGGATATTTCTTTACCCTTCTCCATTTCACAAGAAATATTGTGTAAGTCATCTGCTGTTTACCTATAACTATCACTATGGAAAGAAATAATGTCCATCGTTGGTCCATCTAGAGTAACCAATTGCATGTAGGGCAGAAAACCACGCCCACTGCCCCAAATAACAAGACAGAACAGTGGAACAAAAGAGGAATAAAAGAAGGCAGCTCCGTGGCCTTCCATGTGCGATGCTGCAGAAGGAATCTTACTTCCATGTAATTGTCCAAGAAGACGGAGAGAAGAACATGTCCTCTATTACCACAAGAACATTCTTCCACAATGGATCTCCACATCTGCATCAAAAGTGCTTCTGGACACCTTCAGGGCTTTCCCAATTTCCCCTTTAGGTGGAATTACAATTCATTGGATATCCTGGATATCCTATCCAGTGGCAGCCTCATGAGGTGGCCCCAAAAATCAAGATGTGTGGCCACCACAAAGATAGCATCAAAGCTTCTCCTGTTTGTTTGTTTTTTAATGAGCATTGTTTCTGCAATATGCTTTAAAAAAAAGTGGGCATCAGTCATATCTTCATGGCTACCATCTTGATTTTTGGGGGCGCCCTATCAGCTATCCTGAAACTTCTCCAGGAAGTTTCAAGGAAATGACCATTAGCTCAGAAGAAGGAGGTTCTAAAACTCAATAAGGAAGAGCTATGTAGAAGATCATCAACCTAAGAAGACTTTTGTTGGCCCACCCATCAACCAGATACCTCTTCCTCTATTAATCCCACGAAGTTGATTGCCACAGACACAGGACCTCCAACCTGGACAGTCAACATGAAGATTTCTTAGCAGGCCTACAACACTCCCCCAACTGACAAACTTTTTTGGATGAGGACTATCAAGTTAGACAGATTGCTGAGCTTTTCAACTTGAAGAGGGTCTATGGATCTGTAGAACTTCTAAAGTTGGATGTTCTTGAGATGCAGTTGGGCATCTCCTAAGGAAGTATTCTACTGGAAGCATCTTTTGAGTTATGGATTCTCCAAATGGAGAAGGATCCAAGATTTTAATCACTGGGGTAGAAAGTTATGCTTTGGTGTAGACTTCACAAAACATGGCCCTCTTTTTTAATAATAGGAGAAGAGTTTATGAAAAAAGATATTACAGTAAAACTAGGAGGACATGTCTGACCTGGATGTAGATTTGAAGGGTTTGCTTAGGAACATCTTTCTAGAAGTAGATTACTTTTCCCAGATTGGTTTAATAGATGTTGAGTAGATCCCCAGATCAACACTGCAGTTGGAGCAGTATCTTTTCCTACTCAGAAGGACAATAGATTAGTTTGCTCTTGAGTTTAATCTATTGTTAATACTCCTCATCTCACTTTACAGGTAAGCCTTGACTTACGACTGGTCACTTAGCGATCATTCAAAGTTATGACAGACCCCAAAACAGGAACAGGTAGTCCTCGACTTATAACCATTTGTTTAGTGACTGTCCAAAGTTACAACAGTACTGAAAAAAGTGACTTATGCCTGTTTTTCACACTTACAACAGTTGCAGCATCCGCATGGGCACGTGATCAAAATTTGGACACTTGACAACTGGCTTGTATTTATGACGGTTGCAGGGTTCTGGGGTCATGTGATCCCCTTTAGCGACTTTCTGACAAGTAAAGTCAATGGGGGAAGCCAGATTCACTTCAAAACTGCAGTGATTCACTTAACAAATGTGGTAAGAAAGGTCGTAAAAAGGGGCAAAACACACTTCATAACCATCTTGTTTAGCAATGGAAACTTGGGGCTCAATTTGAGGATAACTTGTACTTAGAAATCTCCATCCAGTCACAGGATCGATTGTATAATCGGGATTTCACCCCGCAAAGCTCAATGAAGCTCGAGCAACAGCATGCTCTGCACATGCTCAGAGGAAGAGTTTTGCAAGATGACCTCAATCTGAAAGGGATTTTTCTTGCCAGCCCAGCTCCAGATGTATATCTTATGTGTTTACTTCTGTGGGTAGGGGTGTGGGTGTGGGTATGGGTGTGATTTTTTGGGGTGTGGGTGTGACTTTTTTGGAATGCAATGGGTTCTTTGTACAGGACTGATCAAGAGATTGTGATGATTGCCATTAAGATAAGTCACATTCCAACAACACACATAGATACCAATACCCACAGAGTATTCTTTGAAGCAATTTTTTTTATTCTTGGAGGACTCTGCAGACAGAATACACTGTGGCCGTGATACATTGTGACCGACATTAAACAAGACACAGCTTCTGGAAAAGGCTTTCTTAACTTACTGAGGACATCTAGTGGCGAAAATTTAATATTACACTTTTGGGTTACTTCTTGAAACCAGACCAGATTTGACCTTCAAATTATTTCTTAAAAAAAGACAAGCTGAGCTGTGGGAATTGTGGAGGTGGATATAGACCAGGCTGAGGAATTCTGGGAGTTGAAGTCCATAAGTCTTAAAGTTGCCAAGGTTGAGAACCCCTGATTATAGACCAATTTTCATTGAATACAGCCTCCACACAAAAAAAATAGAAACTTTTTCTAACTATTATTAAAATGGAGAAACCTCATTCACAATTAAACTATAATTTTATATTGGAAAAGATACATGAGGCCACTGCAGAAATTTGTGCTACATTGAAAGAATCTATTACAGAACTAAGATCCAGAAATTTCACTTCAAACATTCAAACGGATGCTCAGACTACATCTGACTATTTTACAAACCAAGATATACTGGAAGAGGAATTAACAGAGATAAAAGAGGAACTCATCCTACCTTATAAATCACTCATTTGTAACTTTGAGGAACAGAAGAAGCAAAGACTGAGATTTGAAACTACAAAGCAATGATACTTTAAGGAAGAGAGAAACAGATGTTTATATATATATATATATATATATATATATATATATATATATATATATATATAGGTCTTTGGTTGTTCGGGTTTTCTCCCGCGTAAAATTGGAAGTGTCTTGGCGACGTTTCGACGAAGTCCCATTCGTCATCTTCAGGCTGGTGTTTTCAGCTTCGTGCTTTGAGCAGCAATGTGTGGTCTTAGCTGTTTCTTCCTTTTTTAACTGCCAGTTGGAAACCGCCCTTATTGACAAACGACTCCCTAACACAAAAAATGATACCAGACCCACACTCACAAAAACCACACAGGATGTCACCACCACACATCCACGCAAAAAGCAAACCCAAAGCCACACCAATGATGAGGCACGACCACAAACCAGAAGCTAGACCACAGCTGCATCATTAGCCACTTTAAACCCTCCCAATCCATACATGAAGCAAACTGACACCCTCCATGAAGATGAGGCACGACCACGAACGCGAAGCCAAAAAATAGCAAGGCAGCCCAAAATCTTAAAACTCCCCTGAGCACTCAGGAGCACTCAGACCAGCACAACCAAACAGAACACTCCCCCAGCCAATCAGAGCACAGCCAAGCCCCTAACCAATCAGAACACACCTCCACCCAATCAGAACACAGCCAAGCTCCCACCCAATCAGTTCATACCCCCACTGGCAGTTAAAAGGAAGAAACAGCTAAGACCACACATTGCTGCTCGAAGCACGAAGCTGAAAACACCAGCCTGAAGATAACGAATGGGACTTCGTTGAAACGTCGCCAAGACACTTCCAATTTTACGCGGGAGAAAACCTGAACAACCAAAGACCTATATATATATGTATATAGGAGCGTGATTATTAGAATAGATATTTTAAACAGATTAAGAATGCACTGAATTTGTCTATTTATGTAACGTTCGGGAATAAAATGGAAACCATTATGTATTGGAATTGAAAAATTGATGACTGTTTAGATTGGATGTTGCCAATAATTAATGGAGTGTTTTAAATTACTAGGATGACTTTTCTCTATGACAACAAAGATGTGATAAGGCATGCTAAGTAATTGGAGAAAATTTGAATTTTGTTTGATGAATCTGAATGAATTAAGGTTTAATATTATTTTGTTATTTTAAAGAGATGGATTGATTCTGGGGTTACATATGTACAGGGCTGATTAATATTTTATTGTTATTAGGATAACTATTGCATAGTGGAAGAAGAAATAAATGAAATTGGTGATAAAATAAGGGATGTGAGAGATTAAGAATTAGAATTGATAATTTGATGTTTTAAATATAGACTATGGTAGTAAATTGATAAAGTTATAAAACAGGTTTAGTAGTAATAGAAATTTAAAACAGAAGTGGAATATTTAAATGGATCATGTTAATCGAGGGAAATAGAGAGGGGATAGTGAAATGTATTGAGTTGACTTTTTTATATATGTTTTTATTTTTGAATGTTGGACCACCCAACCACGTTGGGTCTTGAGTACTTTTTCTTAAGAATCTAAAAAAAAAAACCAATAAAATATGTTAAAACAAACAAACAAGGCACAGCTTCATGGATGGCATTGGGGACACCCATTTTCACTTTTCTGACCTTCTGCAAATACCTCTGAAAGCTTCAATAAGTGATGACAAGCACTTTAGGGAAGAAAAGAGGGGGAAAAAATCACCACTTCTAGGAAGATTTTGGTCTAATGCAGGCTAGAAAGCAAGACATCCTGAGTTCAAGTCCTGCCTTAGGCATAAAAGACGACTGGATGACTTTGAACCAATCACCAAGAGATTGAGAATTTTAGTCCTGCATTAGGCATGAAAGCCAGCTTAATGACTTTGGGGCAGGCACCAGGAGACTGGGAGTTCTAGTCCTACCATGAAAGTAACTAGGTGACTTTGGGCCACTCACAGGTGACAATGAGTTCTAGTCTGGCCTTAGGAACAAAGCCCAGCTGGGTGCCTTTGGACCAATCACTTTCAGCCCAGCCCAGGACTGGCATTTCCGTCGCTAAGCAAGGCAGTTGTAAGCAACTGGCACCCAATTTTGCAACCTTTTTTGTCATGGTGGTTAAGCGAATCTCTGCAGTTGTTAAATGAACCACGGGGTCATTAACTGAATCAGGCTTCAGAAGATCGCAAATGGTGATCACGTGATCCCTGCCACCATCGTAAATACATGCCAGTTGCCAGGCACCCAAAGTGTGTTCACATGACCCTGGGGGATGTAACAAAGGTCATCAGTGCGAGCAAAGGTCATGTTCCTTTTTTCAGTGCCGTTGGGACTCCCAATGGTCGCTTAACGAATGGTCGTAAGTCGAGGACTATGTGTATAGAAGAAACGCTGAACTTCCTTCTGAACAGTTTCGAGGAACTGTTTCATGCATAAATTTCCCATCACATTTTATTCCTCTATAGCAGGAGTGTCAAACTCACAATGTCACGTGACGTGTCGCGATGTATCGTGACTCTTTTGCCATTGCTGGCAATGGGGTGGGCGTGGCTTTGTCATGACACATCTGGCCCTCAGGCCGATAGTTTGACACTCCCACTCTATAGGGACACCTCAAATATATTTGGTTCATAGCCCAAATGACAATTAAAAATTGTGGGGGGGGGAATTACTTTGAAAAAAACCACAACAAAAGAAATACAATGCCACTGACTTTTTATTGATAGAAAATTGAGTGTCGTTCCAACTGACATCTCGTCTCTGAATTTGTTTACTCTTTCAAACAATCTGTTTACTTTTCACCAAGAATACCTAATCTAGCTGGTTCATCAACACAAAGGTTACTCAGTATAAATTCTTATTATTGCTTTATAAGAAATCCCAACATTTATCTACAGATTGTAAATCCCATATGGGCAAGATTTTTTTTCCCCTTAGGATGCAACCATAACATTTCAAAAGTTCTTTTTTAAAAAATGTCACAAATATCCAATGGTTGAAAATTAAAAAAAAAGAGTTGATCAAGAAAAATGTAAGTTATTTTTTTTGTTAGTTACTGCTCAGTCAAATCATTAATGAACATTTCTGCATCTGTTTAATGAGCTTCTTTAAAATTTCCACATTTTACAAAGTCCATAATTTTGTGTTTCTAAATGTACGCTGACGAATTGCATAATTTTCTGCAGAGAGGTGGTTGCAGATCTTAAAATGTTGATAACTGGCAAAATTAAAAATGCACAGACACCACAATGTAACCCTGTAAAGAATAATCGAAAAAGGGGTTTTGCAAAATGAAGGGGACTGTTTGAATGAAATTTGTCCAAGATCACAACTAACAAATATCCAGCCTTCTAAAATGCTTTGTGGTACAATGTTTGCAGGTAGTCCTCAACTTATGACCACAATTGAAGCCAAAATTTCTGTTGTTAAGCAAAACATTTGTTGAGTTTTGCTCCATTTTACGACCCTTCTTGTTACAGTTATTAAGTGAGTCAGTGCAATTGTTAAGTTAGTAACATGGCTGTAAAGTGGCTTCCCATTGACTTTGCTTGTCAAGTCACAAAAGGTGATCACATGACCCAGAACGTTGCCACCGTCAAAAGTACATGCCAGTTGCCAAACGTCTGAATTTTGATCACGTGATCACGGGGACACTGCGATGGTCGTATGGACAGGAGTCACTTTTTTCAGTGCTGTTGTAACTCTGATCATTAAAAGAATGGTTGTAAGTCAAGGACTACCTGTATTCAAGGCAAAAATGCTTGCCAGACTAAAAATGACAAATGTTGGGTGATCTTCAAAAGGACCCCCATTTTTGGTTGGAGAAGACCTTCTCAGCAAGGTGAGAATACTCTATTCTCCATTTGTGGTTCAGATAAATCTGTCATTGAAGGATGAATTATGAAGAACTATTCAGCCATTCATTTAACTCACTCATCCATAAATTGGTATTATTTTTATCTGTGTTAAGAACTTGCCAAACCAGATGGTATTGGAAGGACAACGTCAAAAATAATTGGAGTTATTGTTTGTGATAACCAGCAAGGAGCCACCTATAAGAAAAGATATTTATTCAATATAATCTTCATTTTAATAAAAGGAAGCGTGTCAAGAAAGATCGGAGAGAACAAAGTATTCGGTCAACATTTTGGCACCACCCCAATGTGTTTTGGGATCAGCAAGAAATTAGCAAAAATCAAAATACAAGCCAGAAGTCCATTAAATGGATTTATTGTCTGCATTTAAGCTCCTGGTAGTGTCACTTCTGTCAGTGAGATTAAAATTGATTCAGTGAGATAATTCTCATAACTCTTGCAACAGAATACAGCTAGTCCTCGACTTATGACCATATTTGAGCTCAAAATTTCTATTACTAAGCAAGACATTTGTTAAGTTAATTTTGCTCCATTTTATGACCTTTCTTGCCACCGTTAAGGGAATCACTGCAGTTGTTAAATTAGTAACACTGTTGTTAAGTGAACCTGGCTTCCCCATTGACTTTGTTTGTCAGAAGGTTGCAAAAAAGGTGATCATGTCATTCCAGGACACTCCAACCGTCATAAATGTGAACCAGTTGCCAAATATCTGAATTTTGATCATGTGACCTTGGGGATGTTGCAATGATCGTAAGTGGGAAAAATGGTCATAAGTCACTTTTTTTCAGTGCCATTGTAACTCTGAACAGTGACTAAATGAACTGCTGTAAGTCGAGGACTACCTGTGCTACATCGCATTGAATTTTTTCAGAAGTTGCAAAAGAAAGGAATTAGAATTGTTAAATTCTGAACTGCCTTTTTTGTAATGTTAAAAAAAAATCAGCAGTTTAAGAGAAAATAACCATAATTTAATCTTGTCTCACTTACGATGTTTTAGTTCTACTGTACCTCATTGCCTTATAATGGAATGGTGTGCTATTTTTTAATACAAAATGGGGGGGGAATTACAAATGAAACATTACATTATAGCTCGTACTGACAGAAGTGTTCCATTGCCAAACATCAATTTTGTGGTACGTCATTATTTTCTAGGATTTTATTTTTTAAATTGTAGTTTCTCCATTCAGATTCTTGTTCTTCTCTTTGATAAAGGCGTTGATGATTGCTGAGGTTGATGGTTACGTTTTTTTTAAAAAAAAAAATGTTCATCATGGTTAAAAGATCTGGCACTAATTTCTCGTTAACTTTGGGAAGGATCGTCCTTCTTGATATGTAATGTGACCGTTTCTCCGACAGAGGTGCTGTAACTTCGAGTGGACACTTCGGTTTTGAAATTGGACGCGCCACTGTCCGGGGACAACTGGACTTGTGTACAGAAAGTTGGTCGGTGGGACTCGCCAATTTGGAAAGAAACGTTGGTGGGATCTCTAGGTTGTGTCTCGGTCACTCTGGATGCCGACATGAAGATACTTCCAGGGTGACGGCCTTCAAATTTGCTAAAGAAGGTTTGTCTGGATTCAGAAACCACGGGTCTTCCAACATTCAGTAATACTGGTTTGCCGACGGTGGGTTTGTTGATTTCGGTCTGGAGAACTGCAATCTCGCAAGGTTTATCTTCTTCGGAATTAAGATGGCTGCATCTGTAGGTCTCTCCTTCTTCAGGGACATAATCTTCAAGGTCCTCCAAAGTTAATGCTTTCCCGTTCCGAGTAAGGATTTTGACTTCACGATTGCCAAGATCGGAGAGGTCTCCTCGACTGGGGTCATCTACTGTTGTTTTTTGATCTGGAAGAGTCTCATCTTCTGGAGATGACTCCTCCACAACATAGTCCTCAACCTGGGGGAGCTGAAGGCCCATCTGAGATGTTTCAACCGTGGTAGCCTCAGATGAGTCAGTCCGGCGTCTGGACTCATGAAGATGTCTCTTTCCTTCTAGCTCCACACAAGAGCTTTCATTTTGGTTTCCCTTTGGTCCTCCAGATGGTTGAACATCTTCGGAGATGAGTGATTCAACCTGCTCGACTCGTTTGTTGTTGGAATTATTCACATTTGGGTCATCTTCAGGGGGAGGCCTGGGTCTCATGGTGGGCTGAGGATAGCCTGACCCAAATTCCTCCTTCTCGGATCGCGCAGGCGATATGCTTCTCTTCCTTGACACCTGGGTTGGTTTCTGCACATTAAATTCAATTATTTCTTCCACTTCTACCCACTTCCGTTGTTCTTCCAGAGGGGTTTCTACACTGATACGCCTGCCTGCAACTCCTGGCGTCTCCTGAGGGTCTGTCACAAAAAGACTAGGAATGGCAGTCTTCCCTACTCCTTCCGGATCGTGCCTGGGACCGTGTTGCCTAATCTTGCTGACATAAATTGGCTCCGATGTTGCGAACTCTGAGCCTGGAGAGCGAGGAGCGTAGCTGGAAGATGGACGGGCGGGAGATGGCTTTCGTTTGGTCCTCGGGTTTTTCACAACAGTGGTGATGGTTTCCTCTCTGATGGTGAAAATGTTGGAGATTGGGGTTGGGTGAGAAAGGAAAGGTCTATAGAAGAGAGTACTAGGAACTCAGGGTTGAACCGGGGGATCCTTGATACTCTCTAAGCTTGGAGTTTTCTTGCAGACAACTCATGACCCAACTAGGTAACATTATCAGAGCAGGAGGGAGTGGGCTTTGGGAGGAGGAGGAGGAGGAGGAGGAGGAGGAGGAGGAGGAGGAGGAGGAGGAGGTCGTCAATGACTGTGCTCCTTGGTGTTTTCTGAGCTTGGTTGTTTTCTTGCAGACATTTAATGACCAAACTAGGAATCATCATCAGTGCTGACATTCCTTAATAGGGCCATGAAACGTCTGCAAGAAAAACCACCAAGCTCAGAGAGTACCAAGGACCCCACAGTCCTCCTCCTCCTCCACTTCGCAACCCCCTCCCTTCTAGCACTGATGACATTCCCTAGTAGGGTCACGAAATGTCTGTAAGAAAAACCACTCAGCTCAGAGAGGATCAAGGATGTTCCCCAATTCTCAATCCATGGGAATGCACGCTACATCACAGGTTAATGCAAAAATGAAGCACAGCAGGGTTAGTTTTGTGAGCTTCGGGTGCATGCAGAAATTACTGCTTGAAAGGGTGTTTTTTTTTTTAATCCTCACCACCAGCATGTCTCCATTTCAGAAGTCTCAATTCCCTTCAGCTCCCTGAATTTTTTTTCAGCGTAGAAAAAAAAAATACCTTCTGAACTATTTCAAAAGATAGAAGAGGGTTGAGCTGTGGGGTGCATGGTGCACTTTGAACGTAGTTGTTTTCTTGCAGACATTTCATAACCCAATTCGGTTGCATCCTCAGTGCTAGACTGATGATGTTACCTAGTTGGGTCATGAAACGTCTGCAAAGAAACAATCCAGCTTCTGTTTCAATAGAGCAGGGGTTCTCAACCTTGGCAATTTTAAGACTTGTGGACTTTGCTGGCTGAGGAATTCTGGGAGTTGAAGTCCACAAGTCTTAAAATTGCCAAGGTTGAGAACCCCTGCAATAGAGTATTTTTCTAAATTGGAGGGAAGAAGAAAGAAAAATATTATAATTCCTCAAGTCTCATGCAGGCCACTTGGCACTTGAGTTCAGTAAAGAAGCTGAGGACACCTAGCTGTAATGTCAAGAACTACAGGTAGTCCTCGACTTATGACCCCAGTTGAGCCTAAAATTTCTGCTGCCAAGCAAGACAGTTGTTAAGTGAATTTTGCCCCATTTTATAACCTGTCTTGCCACAGTTGTTAAACGAATCACTGCAGTTGTAAAGTTAATAACACGGTTGTTAAAAGAATCTGGTTCCCTCATTGGGTTTGCTTGCCAGAAGGTCGCAAAAGGGGATCGCATGACCATCATAAATACTAGCCAGTTGCCAAGTTTCTGAATTTCGATCACCTGACCATGGGGATGCCGCGATGGTTGTAAGTATGAAAAACGGTCTTAGTCAATTTTTTTCAGTGCCGTTGTAAATTTTGCTCATCGAGTGCAACTCAAAATATTCTCAATAAAAAAGGGGTACCCTTTTTGCAATAAAATTTAAGAAAGTAGCATTTGTGTTGGCAAGGAACCATATGGAATATGGAATTGTTTAGTTAGCAACAGAAGCAAAAAAAGCATTGACAAGGATTGAGAGGTTCTAACAATCCTTCCTGAAAGCTAGTTGCGTTATGATGAAGAGAGAGGCCTGATCTTCCCCTCCTATCTTAGCCCTAAAAGCCATTCCAGAGCGTCTTTGCTTCCAATGAACTTGCCAGCATGACAAGAGAAGGACAGATTGTGTTAAAAGCTGCATCTGAGGTCTTTGGACACCTGGAGGGAGGATCAAAAGAGGTCAAGAGGGCAACTGCAGCCAGATTTTCTGCATGTCCAAAAGAGCTTCAACTGCTTGCTCACAGAGGTCATCTTGACTCTTTTGACTCCCAGGTACAAGACGGTCCTGGGTTGCCTTCTTCCAGGAAGGAAGGAAAAGGGGGAGGGAGGAAGCGAGGGAAGGAGGAAAGGAGGAAGGAAGGGAGGGAGGGAGGGAGGGAGGGAAGGAGGAAAGGAGGAAGGAAGGAAGGAAGGAAGGAAGGAAGGAAGGAAGGAAGGATGGAGAGGAAGGAAGGAGGAGGAAGGAAGGAAAGAAGGAAAAAGTGGAGGGAGAAAGGGAGAGAAGAAAGAAAAAAAAGTGAAGGAAAGAAGGAAGGAAAAAGTGGAAGAGGGAGGGAGCAGGGAAGGAAGGAAGGAAGTGTAGGGAGGGAGAAAGGAAAGGCTGGAAGGCAAGAAAGAAGGGAAAAGGAAGGAAAAAGTGGAGGAAGGGAGGGAGGGAGGGAGGGAGGAAGGAAGGAAGGAAGGAAGGAAGGAAGGAAGGAAGGAAGGAAGGAAGGAAGGAAGAAAGGAAGGGGGAGGAAAGAAGGAAAGAAGGAAAAAGTGGAGGGAGAAAGGGAGAGAGAAAAAGAAAAAGTGAAGGAAAGAAGGAAGGAAAAAGTGGAAGAGGGAGGGAGCAGGGAAGGAAGGAAGGAAATAGTGTAGGGAGGGAGAAAGGAAAGGCTGGAAGGCAAGAAAGAAAGAAGGAAAAAGGAAGGAAAAAGTGGAGGAAGGGAGGGAAGGAGGGAGGAACGAAGGGAGGGGGAGTAAAGAAGGAAAAAGTGGAGGGAGAAAGGGAGGGAAGAAAGAAAGAAAAAGTGAAGGAAAGAAGGAAGGAAAAAGTGGAAGAGGGAGGGAGCAGAGAAGGAAGGAATGAAATAGTGTAGGGAGGGAGAAAGGAAAGGCTGGAAGGCAAGAAAGAAAGAAGAAAAAAGGAAGAAAAAAGTGGAGGGAGGGAGGGAGGGAGGAAGGAAGGAAGGGGGGAGGAAGGAAGGAAAGAAGGAAAAAGTGGAGGGAGAAAGGGAGGGAAGAAAGAAAAAATGAAGGAAAGAAGGAAGGAAAAAGTGGAAGAGGGAGGGAGCAGAGAAGGAAGGAATGAAATAGTGTAGGGAGGGAGAAAGGAAAGGCTGGAAGGCAAGAAAGAAAGAAAGAAGAAAAAAGGAAGAAAAAAGTGGAGGGAGGGAGGGAGGGAGGGAGGGAGGAAGGAAGGAAGGAAGGAAGGAAGGAAGGAAGGAAGGAAGGAAGGAAGGAAGGAAGGAAGGAAGGAAGGAAGGAAGGGCTAGCAGTTAGAAGATTATTAAGAGCTTGGGTTACTTTTAATTCTCTTCTTCTCTACCTTCACTTTAATGCAGTAAATTGTTGTATGCCAGGGAAGAAAAGTCAATTAGATTGCCAATTTCTCCTTCCTCAATATGATTAATCGTGGGCAGAGATAAGAGAAAAGGACAAGATTGCTGGTCCTTCCAAGGCAGCTTTGCACACAGTCTGTCTTGTGAATTAGTGCCGTGCCAAGCTGAATATCTGTGCTCCCTCCCTGACTTTGGCCTGATCAGACCTCACAATTTACATCTGGTCTATCTCAGGAAGATTGTGAAACAGACAATCACACCTCCAGCGGTTTTGTCCCCTGGCCTATTTTTCTCCTAACCTCCAAAATGCCACTAGACCCGATAGGGTGGCAAGAAACACTTCTGCACAGCCAGTAAATACAGGTAGTCCTCGACTTATGACCACAATTGAGACGGCTGCTTTCATTGCTAAGTCTGGCAGTTGCTCAGTGAGTCATGCCCCATTGTATGACCTTTATTTTTGTTGCATTTGTAAACTGCAACCTTTCTTTTGCCACAGTTGTTAAGTGAATCACTGCAGTTGTTAACTGAACCAGGCAGATGTTAAGGGAATCCAGCTCCCACCCACTCCCCCAGGCACTGACTTGGCTGGTCGGAAGTTTGCAAATAGCAATCATGTGACCCCGGGATGCTGCAACCGTCGTAAATACATGCCAGTTGCTAAGCACTCATATTTGGATCATGGGACTATGGAGGAATCCTGCAATGGTCATAAGTGCGAGGAATGGTTGTCAGTCACTTTTTTCCAGTGACCTTGTAGCTTAGCATGGTCGTTAAATGAAGGGTTGAAAGTCAAGGACCTCCTCTATAGGTTGATTATGGAGACATGCAAAGAGGCAGCACAGCACAACACAAATGCTAATTTATATATATATACGTATATATGACTTACATGATGATGGTTTTCTTAGGCACTTTAGTTTCTTGTTCAGTGACTACAAAGAAAACAGTATGAACAGCATGGTGTTAAAAAAAGGCAGAAGCTCACAATCACATTGAATTTGTTATGCAAATAAAAGAAATTTAAAAACCTGGAGTGGAAAGAATGGAGAGGAAAAATAAAATTAACACAATCGCACAGTTGTTTTTTCTGAGATTGCAACCAATTTTGGCAAGCTCTGATCATTAAATCCACAAATCACTTAAACTGACCACAGATGAACATTTACACTGCCTTAAAACTGGTTAAAAGATGATTTTGAAACTTAAAATCTTATTAAGGATTAAATGTAACTGGATTGGACTGAAAGGAAAACATTTTTGGGTTATAAAGAGAGATAGTCCTCGACTCATGACCACAATTGGGATGAGAATGTCTGTCACTAAGTGAGGTGGTTGTTACGTGAGTTCTATCCAATTTAATTATCTCTTTTGCTGTGCTTGGTGAGCAATCTCCATGGTTGTTAAACGAATCACATGGTTGTTAAATGAATCTGGCTTCCCCCATTGACTTTGCTTTCAGGAGCCAGCAAATGGGGATCATGTGGCCCCAGGACATTGCAACTGTCATAAATATGAATCAGTTGCCAAGTGGCAACCTTGTGATCAAACAAATTAGGATGCTGTGACAGTCTTCGGAAGGATTATGTCACTTTTTTCAAGACATTATAACTTTGAACAATCGCTAAACGAACAGTCGTAAGTTGAGGACTACCTCTAGCTAGAGTGGAACACAGAGATTTGGCATCTGAAGGGATTTCCCATCACTCTGCAGTTCCGAATTCCCTGAAAATGTTGGAAATGGCTTATTTTAAGTATGAAATAAATGTTTTACAGTAATAATACAGGAAGTCCTCGATTTACGACCACAACTGAGCCCAAAATTTATGTAGCTAAGTAAGACAGATGTTAAGTATTAACTTGTTAAGGCAAGAAGTTTTGCTCCATTTTACGACCCTTTTTGCCATAATTGTTAAGTGAACCATTGTAGTTGCTCAGTTAGTAGCACGGTTGTTAAGTAAATCTGGCTCCCCCATTGACTTTGCTCATCATAAGGTTGCAAAAGGGGATAACGTGACCCAGGGACCCGGCGACCGTCATAAATCCATGCCAGTCGCCATGGGTCTGAGTTTTGATTACGTGACTGGGGGATGCTATAATGGTCGTGTGAAAAACAGTCATAAGTTACTTTTTCCAGTGCGGTTATAACTTGAACGGTCACTAAACAAATGGTCATAAGTTGAGGACTACCTGTAATTGTGTTGAAGTTGAAACGGTTCAAATTGGAAATCTTGTGCTTGTTCTTTGACTCTGAATGCAATGTCCTCACCCCAAATTTGTAGATTTCTTTGTTGTTATGCTAGTTTACTTGTTAAGGAAGCACAGAGTGGGGAAAGAAAGAAAGAAAGAAAGAAAGAAAGAAAGAAAGAAAGAAAGAAAGAAAGAAAGAAAGAAAGAAAGAAAGAAAGAAAGAAAGAAAGAAAGAAAGAGAGAGAGGAAGGAGAGAGAGCGAGAGAGAAAGAAAGAAAGAAAGAAAGAAAGAAAGAAAGAAAGAAAGAAAGAAAGAAAGAAAAAGAAGGAAGGAAGGAAGGAAGGAAGGAAGGAAGGAAGGAAGGAAGGAAGGAAGGAAGGAAGGAAGGAAAGAAAGAGAGAGAGAAAGAAAGAAAGAAAGAAAGAAAGAAAGAAAGAGGAAAGAAGAAGAGAGAAAAAAAGGAAGAAGGAGAGAAAGAAAGAAAGGAGAGAGAGAGAAAGAAAAAGAAAGAAATAAGAAGGAAGGAAGGAAGGAAAGAAGGAGAGAGAGAAAGAAAGGAGAGAGAGAGAGAGAAAGAAAGAAGAGAGACAGAAAGAAAAAAGAGAAAGAGAGGGAGAGAGAAAGAAAGAAAGAAAGAAGAATGAAGGAGAGAGAGAGAAGGAAGGAAGGAAGGAAGGAAAGAAAGAAAGAAAGAGGAATGGAGAGAGAGGGAGAAGGAAGGAAAAAGGAAGGAAGGAAGGAAAGAAGGAAGGAAGGAAGGAAGGAAAGAAAGGAGAGAAAGAAAGAAAAAAGGAAGGAGAGAGAGAAAGAAAGGAGAGAGAGTGAGAGAAAGAAAGAAAGAAAGAAGGAGGAAGGAAGGAAGGAAGGAAGGAAGGAAAGAAAGAAAGAAAGAAAGAAAGAAAAAGACTGAGCAAGAAAACGACAAATAATCAGTATCTTAAGTGATTTGTGGATCACAATACAAGGTTGCTTTGCTAATACAGCTCGGAATGTCAGGGCACCTATATCACAATGGTTGATTTGGCATACAGGTAGTCTCCGACTTACAACCCACAACCGGGACCTGAATTTGCTAAGCCAGGTGGTTGTTAAGCGAGTCACTCCTGATTTTACAACATTTTTTTTTGCCATGGTTGCTAAGCCAATCACCGCAATTGTTAAGTGAACTGCATGGCCATTAAGCGAATCCGGCTTTTCCCACTGACTTTGTTTGTCTTAAGATCGCAAGTGGCTATCGGGTGATGCTGCGAAACTTCGGAAATACACGCCAGTTCCAAGCATCTGAATTTGGACCACGTGACCGCAAGCGATGGTTTGTAAACGCCGGGACTGGTTGCCAGCCACTTTTCTTCACTTCAAACGGTCACGAAATGGATGGTTGTAAGTCGAGGACTACCTGTGGTTGTATCCCGATTGCTTTCCACATTAGATTTTCATCTGCTTCGAAAGCGTTTCCATCCAGACAATTGCTGTTGTGAGAAAAGGCGTTGCGTTGGGTGTCCTCTAAACATGCCATTAGTATATTAATGTGATGGTTTTTTTTATCATGGTCTCTTTCACATTTTGCAGTAAAGCCAAACCAGCCATTCTAGCTTTTGCTAGAATTATTTTTTTCCCAAAAAGAAAAAAGAAAGAAGGAAGAGAGCACGCTATAATGCCTTTCAAAATGTGAATTACAAGTAGTCCTCAACTTACAACCAAAACTGGTCCCAACATTTCTGTTCCTAAGTGAGACATTTGCCCCGTTTTATGACCTTTCTTGCCACGATTGTTAAGTGAATCAGTATAGGTGTTGAGTCAATAGCACGGTCGTTAAGTGAATCTGGCTTCCCCATTGACTTTGCTTGTTGAAAGGTCGCAAAAGAGGATCACGTGACCCTTCCCAGGGGACGCTGTGATCGTCATAAATGCGAGCTGGTTGCCTAGGGTCTGAATTTGGATCACTTGACCATGGGGACACTGAAACGGTCGTAAATGTGAAATACTGTCATATGTCACTTTTTTTCAGTGCTGGTATAAGTTGGAACGGTTACTAAATGAACTCTTGTAAGTTGAGGACTACCTGTATGCAAATAATTTCTCCATTTAAATCGTGTTCAATAGGATACATTCAAATTCTCCTGTTTTGTCTAGAGAGGCATTTAAAAACTGGGATATCTCTGCAGGGAAAAAAATCAGTTTATTAGTCATGAATATCTCACTGAAACCTTGCTCCTTTGTATTGTGTGTCACAATAAATGCAAAATAAATAAATATGCTCTGATTGCTCTATCAGGGATACCATCTTGACTTTTTTGGACCCCTTCTGAGGATGCTGGGGTTTCAAAGCACTGTTAAACCTGTAACAAAACCACAACAGCCCTGATATCCTTTTAGAAGAAAGCAAAACAGGTTGAATAAAACGTTTCCAATTTTTGTAATGTTGAAACGGCGCGCTGATAATCTCTATCTTATTGTTTTATTATGCCTGGAAGTCTAAGTTTCTGAGACAGAAGCAAAGCCAAACACCAAGATGTAATGGATTAGTGTGCTGAATAGGACATGATTATTATTTTTAAAAATATTACCTATTTCAAAATGTAATATTCCACGCATTCTTAAATACAGATAGTCCTTAACTTACGACCGCAATTGAGAATGGAACATTCTTTGCTAAGTAAGTTGTTATGTGTATTGCACCAGATTTTATTATCTTTATTTTTGCTGCAGTTGTGAAGTGAATCTCCATGGTTGTTAAGTGAATCAGGTGGTTGTTAAACAAATCTGGCTTCCCCCTTGACTTTGCTTGTCAGAAGGTCGCAAATGGTGATCATATGACCCTGAGACACTGTACAACCGTCACAAATAGGAGTCAGTTGCCAAGTGCCCAAATTCTGATCACATGACTGTGAGGATGCTGTGATGGTTGTAAGAGCGAGGACCTGTTGTAAGTCACTTTCTTCAGTGACATTGTAACTTTGAACAGTCACTAAATGAATGGTTGTTACATTGAGGGCTAACTATATGAGATGGGGCTACATACTTGTAGTCCTCAACTTAGAACAGTTTATTTAGTGACCATTCAAAGTTACAACGACACTGAAAAAAGTGACTTATGACCATTTTTCACATTTACAGCCCCATGAGTCATGTGATCAAAATTCAGACCCTGGGGAACTGGTTCATATTTATGACGATCGCCGTGTCCTGGGGTCACATGATCCTCTTTTGTGACCTTCTCACAAGCAAATTCAATGGGGAAGCCAGATTCACTTAACAACCGTGTTACTAACTTAATATTTGCAGTGATTCACTTAACAACTGTGACAAGCAAGATCACAAAATGGGGCAAAACTCACATCACAAATGTCTCGCTTAGCAACAGAAATTATGGGCTCAATTGTGGCCGTAAGTCGAAGACAATTGTATTTTAATCTTGTATTTTGTATTTTAAATTTTATGTCATATAGTATGCCTTATTTTAATTGTGAGGCTTCTGACGCAAACTTCAGCAAACTTTTTCATTTAACAAAACAGCTCCAGAACTGCAAGAAATCGGAACATTTGCATTCTTGCTACCTGAATTTCTTAAGTGCATTAAAATAAACTAGTTTGTAAGTCTTCCTTTAGTAAAACTGTGCTCCATCTGTCCCAGGAGGAATAAAATTCACTTTATCACACTACAATTTTTTAATCTCCTTTGCTTTCTAAAAGAAATAAAAGGATTATGTGGCATCGTAAAGAGAATCTTGGAATTTACTCAGTCCGATTCATAACAAGAAGAGAAAATTAGCATTGCGCTGGCCGTTTTTTTAGAATGTTTAGAACCCCTTTCAGAAAAAGATACGATGCTTCTGATATTTTCACAGCACTGAGCATTGCAAAGCAGGTTAAAAGCTGTGGAGTTTGATTGCTCCAGCTTTTAGCAAATAACATGGTAGGCTAGCAAAATTCAAATAATATAGGCCGATGAAACAAAGTAAAACAAAATTTGATTCTTCAACAGGCAGAGAAGATGGTATCCAAGCCAGCTTTATTATCTTTCCTGTCCGTTTCCCCTTCAGAAGCAAAGTGCCATTTGCATGGTACAGGTACCCCAAATTACACCAATATTTATTGATTTCTTACTGGACAAAAGAAATTTCAAATTAATTCCATCACAGGGTATTAATAGAGGAACGCAGACGTTCTTTCTAAAACACGGATAAGAAATTTACTACGAACTGTATTTTAAATTAAAATTAAATTATAATTTGTATAATGTATAAACAAAATTTAAATTTCCAGTTTAGTCGCCACAAGTGAAAAAGTCAGACTTCCCCACACGACGTAGCAGAATTGGAAGGGGCCATGAAAGTCCTTTAGTCCAAACTTCTGCTCAAGACGGAAGCCCTATAACACTTCAGAAAAACGGTTGTCCAGTTCAAGCATAAACTACAGAGACAGACTCAATTAAAAAGATTAAATTCCTGAATACCATGACCCCAGGATTTTTTTTTTAATCTACAAATAGTCAGGTTGGTCTAGTGATTAAGACACCAGGCTAGAAAACAGGAGACTGTGAGTTCTACTTCTGCCTTGATTTTGGATCAATTGCCAGGAGACGTTTTCTAGTTCCACATTAACCATGACAGCCAGATGGGGTTCTGGGCCACTAACGAGAAGTCTGGGAATTCTAGCCTAGCCTTAGGCATGAAAGGCAGCTGGGTGACTTTGGACCAATCACCAGGAGACAGTGAGTTCTAGTCCCACCCTAGTCTTTAAACCCAGCTGGGTGACCTTGGGCCAATCACATTAGGAGACAGTGAGTTCTAGTCCCATCCTAGGTATTAAACCTGGTGGGTGACCTTGGGCCAATTACCAGGAGACAGTGAGTTCTAGTCCCATCCTAGGCATTAAACCCTGGTGGGTGACCTTGGGCCAATCACCAGGAGACAGTGAGTTCTAGTCCCACCCTAGTCTTTAAACCCAGCTGGGTGACCTTGGGCCAATCACATTAGGAGACAGTAAGTTCTAGTCCCATCCTGGGTATTAAACCCAGGTGGGTGACCTTGGGCCAATTACCAGGAGACAGTGAGTTCTAGTCCCATCCTAGGCATTAAACCCTGGTGGGTGACCTTGGGCCAATCACCAGGAGACAGTGAGTTCTAGTCCCACCCTAGTCTTTAAACCCAGCTGGGTGACCTTGGGCCAATCACATTAGGAGACAGTGAGTTCTAGTCCCATCCTGGGTATTAAACCTGGTGGGTGACCTTGGGCCAATTACCAGGAGACAGTGAGTTCTAGTCCCATCCTAGGCATTAAACCTGGTGGGTGACCTTGGGCCAATTACCAAGAGACAGTGAGTTCTAGTCCCCTGCCTTAAGAAAGAAAGCAGGCTGGATGACTTTCGACCACTCATCAGGAGACAGTGAGTTCTAGTTATGTGTTAGGTATGAAAGGCTCTTACTCAGCCCAACCTACCTCACAGGGTTGTTGTTGTGGGGAAAATAGGAGAAGGAAAGTGTGTCAGATATGTTCTCTGCCTTGAGTTATTTGTAAAAAAAAAAGTGGGGTACAAATAAATATTAGTCTGAAATCTCTAACAAACTGTCAGCTGAAAAGAAAGCAATGATTTTTAAACCAGGTTTCCTCTTTGCCAAGGATAACTGTAAATCACCCGTTAGCGGCAGCCAACACAACCCTTAAAATGTCAAAACCATGCCACTTTGTGGTGCCATTGTGTCATAATCTCTGTAGATCCTTAAGTCGTGTCAAATGTGTGAGGATATCACAGTTGAGGTGTCCTTCCTTCCACCTTTTGCAAACACCCAGATTCACAGTATCAAGAATGCTTTACCCTTCACAAATAATTCAATTCCACATTTGTTGCAGTAGCAAATCCTAACCCCCACAAACCCCAGAATTAGTAATACCTAGAACACTCAAGGAGCTACTTTATTCACAGCATTATTAGACAGTCGTAGGCCTTACAACCTCCATTTCTCAATCTCAAAAAAAAATGTCATTGAGATAGTCTCAATTTAGTAGGAGATCTGGTTGATAACATCATCTAGTATTTATTTATTTATTTATTTATTTATTTATGAGACTTATATACCGCTTTAAGTGCAAGCACTCTCTAAGCGGTCTACACTAGTAATCAATGTATATATATATATTTACATTGCCCCCAACAATCTGGGTCCTCATTTTACCTACCCCGGAAGGATGGAAGGCTGAGTCAACCTTGAGCCGGTGAGATTTGAACCGCTGACCTGCTGAACACCGTCAGCTAAAGTGGCTTGCAGTACTGCACTCTCACTGCTGCGCCACTTATTGGCTGCTGCACCACTTATTATACCATTTATTGGTAATCTATCTTCACAGGGATAATGTTCCACGGGGGTGGGGAGCCGCCAGAGAAGGCCCTCCTTCTTCTTGGTCCCACCAGATAGACCTCCTTAAGAGAGGAGACCCATAACACACCCTGCCTCCCTGCTCTGGTGGGTCAGGTAGCTGTAACCTGAAAAAGATGTGCCTTTAAGTAACAGAGAGGAAACCACCACAGAGAAGGCCCTTCTTCTTGGTCTGGCTGGGTGACATGGGCCAGTCTTCCTCTCAGCTCAACCCACCTTACAGGATTGTTATTGAGGGGAAAATAGGAGGAGAAAAGTATGTTGGACGTGTTCACTGCCTTGAGTGATTTGTAACAAAAATAATAGGGGCGGGATATAAACAACTATATATATACAAATTCCATTTCATCCAGCTTAAGATCTGAACAGAAGAACCTTAGTTATTGCCAACTTATGGAGGACTGGGAGAGTAAATTCTGGGATCATAAAATAAACTTTGATTGGTTACAAGATGTTCTGCGTCTGATTCACACCACTGTTGTGGTTACTGAACAACTGATAGTGTTCCTTTCACTTGTGTAGTCTTGCTAGGTGACTTTTCTGTGGAGGCATCGCCCTGAGCTGATCCACGTAGAATAACAGGGTTAGAAGGGACCTTTGAGGTCTTCTAGTCCAACCCCCTGAGTGAGCAGGAGGCTGATAGACCTGGATCTCTTCCACCACAAAATAACAACAATACTGGACCAGCCAAACACAATCACTAACAAAGTCCCAACAACAAATAGGAATGCCACATCTTCTGAGAGATAAGATAATGCACCCATTCAGTCCTTAATTAGTCACAATTAGTCATCCTTAATTAACCACATCATGAAAGAGCACATCAAGAGGCCCTACCTTCTATTGTTATCGCTTGCTCAGGTCTCTTCTCCGGAGCCAAGGCTGTTGTAGTTTGGCAGTAAAGGTGTGCGCCTCCCTTTGCAGTTCCCAACCTGTTTATCAACTGAACACGAGTTAACAACACTAGTTAGAACATGTGTGGATTTCAGATGAAGGAGAAAACCAAATCATTCACAAATCTAGACAAGGAATCGCTTTGTGTAGGACATAGAATCATAAAGCTGGAACGGACCTTGGAGGTCTTCTAGTCCAGCCTCCTGCTCATGGCAGGAGAACTTATGCCATCCTGGTCAAATGGTTGCCTGGTCTATTTTTGAAAATGTCCAGTGATGGAGCATGCACAGCTCCAAGAGGCAAGCTGTTCCATTAGTTAATTGTTGGTTAATTTCTTATTTCTAAGTTGGATCTCACTTTAACTAGCTTGCATCCATTACACATAGGCCTCAACTTACAACAGTTCATTTAGTGACTATTCAAAGTTCCAATGGCACTGAAAAAAACCCCATGAGCTTGGTGGTTTTCTTCCAGATGACCCAACTAGGTAACATCATCAGTGTTAGAAGACAGTGCTCTCATTTTATGGCTTGCCCTGTCAGTGCTGAGGGAATCTTGGTGATTCCTTGATTAGACTGTTGTTTTTTGTTAGATTGTTCACATAAGTTAGGTTTAGATAACTCAGGACAATTGAATTTGCTCAGCAGATGCGAGTCGGGTCTTCAGCCCAGATATTTTATGGAGAAAGTTCCTATTTCATAACAACTTAAGAAAAAAGAGAGAAACTCACCTCACACTCATATAAACCTTCATCATCCTCACAAGCGTTTTTGATAACCAGGACAATCACGCCACTTCGTGGCTCACTGAAGCTCTGATGTTTGTTTGGATCGGTGAGGAGATTTCCATCTTTATACCATCTGGAATAAGGAGGAGGGAGGAGAGGAAAGAAGAGGGGAGGGGAGAGGAAAGGGGGAAAGGGGAGGAGAAAGGAGAAAAGGGGAGGGGGAAGGAAGAAGGAAGGGGGAGGGGGAGCGAGGGAAGAAGGAAGGGAAGGAGAAAGGGAGGAAGGGAGGGAAGGAGAAAGGGAGGGAGGAAGGAAGGGAGGAAGGAAGGAAGGAAGGAAGGAAGGAAGGAAGGGGGAGGGGGGAAGAAGGAAGGAGGGAGGGAAGGAGAAAGGGAGGGAGGGAGGCAGGAAGGGGGAGGGAGGGAAGGAGGGAGGGAGGAACAGGGGAGGGAGGGAGGGAGGAAGGGGGGAGGGAGGGAGGAAGGAAGGAGGAGGGAGGGAGGGAGGAAGGGAGGGAGGGAGGAAGGAAGGAAGGAAGGAAGGGGGAGGGGAAGGGAGGGAAGAAGGAAGGAGGGAGGGAAGGAGAGAGGGAGGGAGGCAGGAAGGGGGAGGGAGGGAAGGAGGGAGGAAGGCAGGAAGGCAGGAAGGCAGGAAGGAAGGAAGGAAGGAAGGAAGGAAGGAAGGAAGGAAGAGGGAGGAAGGCAGGGAGAAAGGAAAGAATAGAGGGGAGAAAGGAATAATGGAGGGGAGGAGAGGGAAGGAAAGGGAAAACAAATTTACAGAGGAGGGCATTGATATACAGGGGGGAAGTCACCCAACTAAGACCAGGGGTCTTCAAACTTGGCCCTTTTATGACTTGTGGACTTCAACTCCCAGAATTCCTCAAGTCATAAACGGGCCAAGTTTGAAGACCCCTGCCTGAGACAAACCAGAACTCACCCTTTCCCAGTGATTGACCCAATACAGAGAATACAGATTTTTTTAATACTCTTTCATGTCTTACCTATTCACAGAGTGGGACACAGTAAGACATGAAAAAGTAAAAACCGGAAGCCACAATAATTGTTATCTCTACGTGGTTCTCCTCCGCCCTTGGAAACAGCTTTCAGAAAGTACTGGTAGTCCTCGACTTACAACCGTTCCTTTAGCAACCCTTCAAAGTTACAGCGGCACTGAAAAAAAGCAACTTATAACTAATTGATCCTCGCCTTTATGAACTTTGCAGTGTTCCCATGGTCACGTGATCAAAATTCAGGCGTTTGGCAACCGACATTACGATGGTTGTTGCAGTGCTTGGGGATCACATGATCCCCAATTTTTGACAAGCAAGTCAACGGAGGAAGTCAGCTTCGCTTAAAGACCATGTGATTCTCTTAGCCACCGCCATGATTCCCTTAACAACACAGGCCAAAAAGGTTGTAAAATCAGGCACAACTCATTTAACAGCTGCCTGGCCTAGCCACGAAAATTCAGGTCCCAGTTTTGGTTGTAAATCAAGGACTCTGCTCTCTAGAAAGCCTTTGCACGCTAGAAAGTCCTATTTAAAAACGCTGTGGAGCATGGGCTTGATTATTCCCTTACCTGATCTGGGGCCATGGTGCCCCTTCGATGGTGCAAGTAAACTGTGCATCTGTGCCTTTGGAGTAATAGGCGTGTTTCACCTTGTTTACAAACCGTGGAGGCACTGGAAATTAAAATATACCATGAGGAAGTTGTAAGCTTTGTGAAAAGAGAGATGAGTAAGTCAAATCCTCTTCTAAACCTATATTGCACCTAGAAGCATGGTGCACCAAAGAGACATTCATTCATTCATTCATTCATTCATTCATTCATTCATTCATTCATCATATAGATAGATGATAGGCCAGTGGTTCTCAACCTGTGGGTCGGGACCCCATTTGGGGTCGAATGACCATTTCACGGGGGTCACCAAACAACGCAGTCTGCCATTTTTTTCCCCTTTTCCTTAGCTGTGCTACTCCCTTTTATTCTATTGGCTTTTGAAAGCCAATATAATAGACTCTCTTGAATAGAGTCTAATTCTATTGGCTTTCAAAAGCCAATAGGAATTGTCCAGGCTGTCTCTGCCCTGCTGAGCCTGCCAAAAGTCCCACTCTGCAAACGGTGCTGCACCCGTTGAGTAGTCCTCGACTTACGAGCGGTTGGGGGGTCGCGGCATTAAAAAGGTTGAGAACCACTGTGATAGATGATAGGCAGACAGACAGACAGACAGACAGTCAGACAGACAGATAGATACCGTCTTTATTATTCTTATAAATAATTCAAGGCAGAGAACATATCCAACACACCTTCCTCCTCCTATTTTCTCTACAACAATCTTGTGAGGTGGGTTGGGCACCCAGCCAGCTTTCATGCCTAAGGCAGAACTGGAACTCACTCTCTTCTGGTGATTGGCCCAAAGTCACCAAGCCGGCTTTCACGCCTAAGGCGAGACTAGAACTCCCAGTCTCCTGGTGAAAGTCACCCAGCTTTTGTGCCTAATGTGGGACTAGAACTTACTTGGGTGGCTGAAAGCTGGCTTTCATGCCTAAGGTGGACTAAAACTCCTACTCTCCTGGTGATTGGCCCAAAGACACCCAGCCAATTTTCCTGCCTAAGATGGGACTAGAACTCACCATCTCCCAGTTTTCTGGTACCTTCATCACTAGATCAAACTGGACCTCATTATATCAATATATCCTCCAGCAAACCTTGGAGAGCACATGTCTCTTCTCTTGAGCCTTTTTCTTAAATTGGGTTTAATTTCTTTCCTTCCTCTGCACAGCTGACTTGGGAGGACTCTCATGCTGTGCGTTTTGTAGTGTTATGTGACAACCTCCACTTTCTGTGTTTCCCCATCACGCACTAACAGCCCTGCTAGTGGGTTGGATGCACTTTGGGAGCAGGACCAGTGTGTGGAACAATGAAAGACTTTACATACTTCTTTCTGGATCTCCAAGGTTGCCTATATATGTGTGTGTATTTGTGTGTCTGTTTGTGTACTGCTGGTACCTTGGACAAGAATTTTTCCAAGGGTGCTGGCACTACCGGCTGGACTAGATGCATAGCACAAATATTGCCCAGAATCCACTCCGGTCAAATTATCAAGGATCAATGTACAAGATCCGTCGGGATCTTCGATGACGATGTGGTGAGGATCCACGTCGACCGGCTTCCCATCTGTAAAGCAAGAGATAAAAAGACACCCTTTGACGAACACGGGACTGGATTCAGAGTTAAATATGATTGTAAAATGGATTCCCTTTGTTTATTTTGACACACAGATTGTCCTTGACTTATGACCAGAATTCCATTTGCTAAGGAAGGCAGTTGTTAAGTAAGTTGAGATTTATTACTTTGATGAATTTATTTCCATATTTCTTTTGCCACAGGTACTCAGTGAATCCCTGCCATCGTTAAGTGAATCATACGGTCATTAAGCAAAGCCAGCTTCTTCCATTAATCTGGGTGGGAAGGTTGCAAATGCAATCGTGTGACCCCAGGATGTTGCAAATATTAAAAATGTAAGCTGATTGCCAAGTGCCCAAATTTTTACAATGTGATATTGTGATGGTCATAAGTGCGAGGACCAGGCATAAATCACCTTTTTCAGTGCCTTGTAACTTGGAATGGTCGCTAAATGTATAACTGGAAGTCAAGGACTATCTATATATAATATCTTTGTTTGGCAGGCATTCTGTTGTTTTATTCTCTCTGAATCGTTTTTATGCTATAATTAATATCCTTAATATCCTGGAATTAGCAGCTGACCAACAAGATAAGTTCATGTTAACATCAGCAGACAGTACAATATTATTATTACTGGGAAACAAACACGAGATAAGGGAGAAGAAGAATATACATGTAGTTTTCAACTTACAACAATTCACTTAGGAACCATTGGAAGATACAGCGATGATGAAAAAAGGGACTTAAGACTGTTTTTCACACTTGCGTCCATTGCAGCACCCCATGGTCCCCTGATCAAAATTCAAATGCTTGGCAACTGACTCATATTTATGACAGTTTCAGTGTCCTGGAATCACGCGATCTTCTTTTGTGACCTTCTGATAAGCAAAGTCAATGGGGAAGCTGGATTCACTTCACAACTGTGTGACTAACTTAAGAACTTCCTGACAGTGAGAACAATTAATCAGTGGAACAACCTGCCTCCAGAAGCAGTAAATGCTCCAACAATGGAAGTTTTTAAGAAGAGACTGGACAGCCATTTGTCCGAAATGGTGTAGGGTTTCCTGCCCGAGCAGGGGGTTGGACTAGATGACCTCCAAGGTCCCTTCCAACTTCATTATTATTATTATTATTATTATTATTATAACTGCAGGGATTCGCTTAACATTTGTGGCAAGAAAGGTTATCAAATGGAGCAAAATTCAACCTGTGTCTTGCTTAGAAATGAAATTTTGAGGCCCAGTTGTGGTCATAAGTTCAGGACCATCAGTAGTCTCCCTGTTCAGAATCGACCAATTCATTTTGACCTTCATTTTGGAAAAACTGAGGCTAGTTATACCTTTATACCAGGTGATACCCGGTTTAGGGGTGCCTGTGACTCGGCAGGCGAGCTTGACCGTTTCACCCAGTTCTGCTGTACAGTCCGCCAGTTCCTCCTCAAAATCGGGTGGATCTGAAACAGAAAAACAAAAAAAATCAGGTTTGAACCTGTGGTCTTCAGAAAGAAGGACTGCATGAAAAAGCAGCAAAAAATCAATTTTAGGAACCAAAGCCCTGACTTCTACTCACCCCATACAGGGAGACTAATCCGTTGCTGAATACAACAGATTTCCTTCACCCACGAGTTTTTGATGATAACGGTCCGCGCCTGGAAGAGATATTTCCGGACCGAATCTTCCCGTTCGTGCCAGATCTCAAACGCCCGATCATCTCCTTCGATCACATCATTCACATCGATGTGGGACAGCTGAGGGACCCAAAACCAGGATTTCAAGTCAGCCAGGATCACACTCCCATTTGCAGTAGATCTTACATCTGTACAGAGATAGTCCTCGACTTACAACCACTGATTAGTAACCGTTTAAAGTTACAACGACACAGAAAAAAGTGACTTAGGACTGTTTTTCAGACTTAGGACCTTTGTAACATCCCTATGGTCATGTGATTAAAATTCAGACATTGGCAATTGGCTCGTATTTATGACTATTGCAATATCCTGGGGTCAAGTGATCCCCTTTTGCAATCTTCTGATAAGCAAAGTCAATGGGGAAGCCAAGTTCACTTAACGATCATGTGACTAACTTAACAATTGCAAGGATTTACTTAATAACTGTGACAAAAAAGGTCATAAAATGGGGCAAAACTCACTTAACTCTGTCTTGCTTAGCAACAGAAATCTGCAGCTCAGATGTAGTCATAAATCAAGGACTACCTGTATTGTTGTCTTTCTGTCTACCTCCCGCCTTTATTAGTTTTACAAATAACTCAAGACAGCAAACAATACCTAATAGTTCCTCCTCCTATTTTCCCTGCAACAACAACCTTGTGAGGTGGACTGGGTTGAGAGAGAGGGACTGGCCCAAAGTCACCCAGCCAGGTTTTACACCTAAGTTGGTACTAGAACTCACTGTCTTCTGGTGATTCATACAAAGTCACCCAGCTGGTTTTCAGGCTCAAGGTGGGACTAGAATTCACCATCTCCTAGTGACTGGTCCATATTCACCCAGCTGGCCTTCATGGGACTAGAACTCACAACCTGATGCCTTAATCACCAGACCCAACTGGCTGCATTGCTGTGAGATCTAGAACCTCTGAAGCTACATCAAGGGAAAATTCAGTATTGTTCTGATTGCTTAACCTGGTTTTAGCTAGATACCCAAGAGGAGACAGAAAAAGTCAACCATTAAGGAAGGACATATTCAACCTTCATCATGTTCTTGAATAGGTAACTGTAAGTATCCAACTTCGTGTCTCGTTTTGGCTTGCACACGAGCAGGTAAGCCTTGAAGAGGAAGATGTGTCGCTTATGTCCCTTCCAAGCCATGCGTGCCCCCGGAGCGCCTTCCCACACAATGAATTGTCCCTGGAAAAAATAGCAAAACATGTGGCAGGGAGTTCCACAGGCTTCATAAATCACATTATCAGAAAATTCTTTTGGTGGTCCAGCAAGAGTTTTGACCCTTTGCTTCTGGATCTGCCATGTTGAGCAACAGACTGTATCTCCATTCATGATTAAAGTTTGAGTTATTTGTCTGAGACCTCTAACAAACTGTTAGCAGAAAAGAACAGAAGGATTTTTAATTCTCTTTGCAAAGAAGAAACAACTCACAGCAACAAGCATATCCAATACACCTACCTCCTCCTATTTTCCCCACAACGAGATGGGTTGGGCTGAGAGAGAGGATTTGGCCCAGGGTTACCAAGCTGACTTTCACACCTAAGGCAGGACTATAACTCACCCTCTCCTGGTGATTGGTCCAAAGTCACTGTCAGCTTTCATGCCTAAGACAGGACTAGAACTCACAGTTTCCTGTTGACTGATCCATAATCACCCAACCGGGTTTCATGCCTAAGCAGAACTAGAACTCACTGCCTCCTGGTGATTGGCCAAAATCACTCACCCAGCTTTCATGCCTAGGGCGGGACTACAACTCACCATCTCCTAATTATTGGTCCAAAGCCATTTAACTGGCTTTCATACCTAAAGTGGAACTAGAACTCACCATCTCCTGGTGTCTAGCCTGGTGCCTTAAGCACTAGACCAAACTGATTTTCTGATCTCACAGTCAAATGATTCTAGGTGGCTGATTGCACCTCTATAAAAGGACATGTCAAGCGAAAAGCACCAGGATCAAAGTGAAAAACATATTTTGGGGTTCAGCAGAAAGAGCCAGAACCTAAACAGGAAGGTGTGTTGTAAGAACAAGCTTTCATTTACCTGGCGGATGGGTTCCCCTAATATTTCCAGTGTTCCAGGGTAGTTCTCAATGAGAGAAACATGAAGGTTGTTTTCCGCTCGCCTGTTGAGTGCGGAAACAATGGCGTAGGCCTGTTCTAGGAGGGCACAGTTTTGAGTGTTCCTTGCTTTGTTTCGGATCATATCCTGTGAACACAAAGAAAGGCACCGTTTGCATACTTTGTGCCCTAGCCCATGATGAATATTTGCAACAGAAATGTGGTTGAAGTGGAAAGGGAGGGAGGGAGGGAGGGAGGGAGGGAGGGAGGAAGGAAGGAAGGAAGGAAGGAAGGAAGGAAGGAAGGAAGGAAGGAAGGAAGGAAGGAAGGAAGGAAGGAAGGAAGGAAGGAAGGAAGGAAGGCTGTCAGTACTGACTATCAAGGAACAACTAAGACCATTCCCATCAACATTGACAGGCAAAACCACTAAGTAGAGAGAGAGAGAGCAAGCCCTGTTCCCTTTTAGTACTGATGATGTTACATAGTTGGGTTCTTGCTATGTCTTTCAAGAAAGCCCCCAAGCTCAGAGAATAGCAAAGACCCCACAGTAGTCTTTCTCCTCTCCACAAACCCAACTCCCTTCTAACATTGATATTATCAAATTGAGTCATCTTGAAAAAACCTGCCAAGAACCCCACCGTTCTTCTCCTTCTCTTACTCCTTCCTTCCTCCCACCCTCTTTTTCTTCCCTCTCTCGTTTTCCCTTTCCTCCCTCTCATCCTTCCTCTCCTCCCTCCCTCCCATCCTCTCCTTCCTTCCTTCCTACCTACCTACCTAATTACCTACCTACCTACCCACCTTCCTCCTCCATTCTCCTCCCCCATTGGCTACCAACTGACCTGTCCTCCCTAGCACCTGTCAAGGGCATTCATACACCCCCTCCATAATCTGCATCGCTTAACAACAACAACCCCAGTCCCAATTGCCATTTTAACCTGAAGACAATCTGTACAAGTAATCCTCAATTTACAACCATTCCTTTAGCAACTGCTCAATGTTCCAGCCCCACTGAAAAAAAGCATGGTTTCATAGCTACTCCTCGTATTTATGGCCATCATAGCATCCTCTCAGTGACCTGATTAACATTTGGGAGCTGGCATGTATTTATGATGGTTGCAGAGTCCTGGGATCATGTGATCACCCTTTGCGACCAGCCTCCTTCTAACCAGCCAAGTCAAAGCAGGAAGCCAGATTTTGCTTAACCACTACATGATTCACTTAACAACTGCCATGATTTGTTTAACAACCATGGCAATTGGTTGTAAAATTGGGTGCCACCCACTTAACAATTGCCTTGCTTAGCCATGGAAATTCTGGTCTCAGTTGTGGTTGTAAATTGAGGACTTCCTGTACTAGATTCCTTAGCAATGTGAGACCCAACAACTTGCACTACCAACAAGTTACTAAAAGTTGTGCTCCAACCTTGATCGCCGTTTGATATTTCTGGATCCGGTTTATGGGTCTCTCTAGGTAGTGTTGCAGAGGGAGGATCGGCGGCAGAGAAGGATCCTCACTGGCCAGTGTTCCCTCTGTGTATCGCTGGAGAGAGAAAGAAAGATGAGAATCAGGAGCTTGTTAACTCAGTTTGCTTATTGTCCAGGAAAACCATTAATTCCTTTACAAACCACACAATTTTTCTATTATTGCTCTAATAAGGAAGTAACTTTCTTCAATACAGACACTTATTTAGCGTTTCAGCACCATACAAGGAGAAGGACCTTATCCACATATTGCTCTGCCTTGCTGCAAAGATGAACAATTCTTTATTTTCATCCTGCCTTTGTTTTTTTAAAATAAATAACTCAAGATGGCAAACATACCGAATATTCTTTCCTCCTCCTATTTTCCCCACAACAACAGTCCCGTGAAGTGGGTTGAGTTGAGAGGGAGGGACTGGCTCAAAGACACCCACTGGCTTTCATAGCTAAGGCAGGACTAGAATTCACTGACTCCTGGTGATTGGCCCAAAGTCACCAAAGGCAGGACTAGAACTCACTATCACCTGGTGATTGAGCCAAGGTCATCCAGGTGGCTTTCATGCCTAAGATGCAACTAGAACTTACAGTCTCCTTGTCATTGGCCCAAAGTCACCCAGGCAGCTTTCAAATCAGCCAGCCGGCTTGCATGCCTAACGCAGGACTAGAACTCCTGGTGACTAGCTCAAAGTCATCTAGTCAGCTTTCATGACTTAAGGCAGGAATAGAACTCATGTCTCCTAGTAAGTGGCCCAAAGTCATCTAGCTAGCTTTCATGCCTAAGGTGAGACTAGAACTCACAATCTCCTCATTTCCAAATTGGTGTCTTCACTACTATAGCAAACTGATTCACCAATGTATAATAATGCTTGATGTACAAATATACGACTGTTTCCAAAGAATTCTTGGTCATTACATGTAAGGACAAATAGGTTAGTGAAAAGTCCAGCAGAAGACCCTTTCAGCTGAATTTAACCTCACCTTATAAAACTCCTGGACCACTTTGCTGACCACAATGGATTCGGCTTGAACCCGGCCCACCAAGTAGGTGATGTATTTGTCAAATTCTCCTTCGTTTTTAAGGAAGCACATAGCCACATCGTCATCCGTGTCACATTTCTGAAGCTCTGGGAAAAAGGTGCTGCAGGAAAAAAGCAGAAAGGAGCATGAGAAGAGGATGTGAGCCGGGGGCTGGACTAGAAGACCTCTAAAATCCTTTCTATCCCGATGATTGTATGATATTCCATTTCCTGACTGAATTTCTTTTCCAACTAAAGCATCCTCCATCATTCAATTTAGCAGCAGTTAAACACAATCCGCCTCGCCTTGTCCAAATGCCTTCCTTAAAAGTCTACAGGGTCAAAACAGTCAAAAAACTAGAAGTGAACCTAAAGCTCAACCGATTTTTATTAGTGCCATTCACATAAACCCTGAAAACAATCCTGAAAACAGTTCTTAAGACAAACAAAGTTCTTAGAGAAACAAAGATACATTGTTTCCCCAGGAAACAAGATTCTGAATGCTAACACTGAAAAGGCCCTGCATTTAAATTATGGGGGAGGGTTGCATCTCGGTGGAAGGAAGAATTAGACCTAATAATTCCAATACAAGAAGTCCTTGACTTACAATAGTTTGTTTAGTGACCAAAGTTACAACGGTACTGAAAAAAGTGACTTATGACTGTTTTTCACACTTATGACCATTGCAGCATTCCCATAGTCACTTCCCAGTTGCAATGGACGGCTGTGAAAGTTGGACCATAAGAAAGGCTGAGCGCAAAAGAATCGAGGCCTTTGACCTATGGTGCTGGAGAAGACTCCTGCGAGTCCCCTGGACTGCAAGGTGATCAAACCGGTCAGTCCTAGAGGAGATCAACCCCGACTGCTCTTTAGAAGGCCAGATCCTGAAGTTGAAACTCAAGTACTTTGGCCACCTAATGAGAAGGAAGGATTCACTGGAGAAGAGCCTAATGCTGGGAAAGAGTGAGGGCAATAGAAGAAGGGGACGACAGAGAATGAGATGGCTGGATGGAGTCACTGAAGCAGTAGGTGTGAACTTAAATGAACTCCAGAAGATGGTAGAGGACAGGAAGACCTGGAGGAACGTTGTCCATGGGGTCGTGATGGGTCGGACACGACTTCGCAACTAACAACAACATGGTCACTTGAATAAAATCCAGCCGCTTCGCAACTGGCCTGTATTTATGACAGTCGCAGTATCTTGGGGTCTTTTGTGATCTTCTGACAAGCAAAGTCAATGGGGAAGCCAGATTCACTTAATGACTGTGTGACTAACAGAACAACTGCAGTGATTCACTTAACAACTGTGGCAAGAAAGATCGTAAAATGGAGCAAAACTCACTTAAGAAATGTCTCACAAAAACTTTGGGCTCAATGGTGGCCGTACATGTAAAGCAAAATAATAATACTGTGGATAGTACATCAGAGGACACTGTTTTATAAAACTTTGGTTGAGTGGATAGCAGCACACAGGAGTGCAGGGGTTCCTATTAAACTACCTTTTCTAGTGTACTTTATCCTTTCAAAGCCATTTGGCTGTTATACTATATATCTGCCTCCCCGCTACGTACTTGGAATGAAAGTGCGTTATGTCAGTAATGTTTCTGAAAATAACGGGCTTCTGGTTGGACACAGCAACAGGAACGGCAGGGCACGTCTCCGTGAACTGGATGTGGTGCGTTTGCAGGAACTCCAGATCCTTGACATACTCCTCTTCCGTTCCCAACAGGTCTTGAACGATAAGACTGAAAAGGAAGCAGAAACAGAAAAACGAGTGAAAATTCATAAAAACACACCCCGTCCTTTGAAGGTAACCGTCGCGGAAATTCATTCTAAATTTCAACGGATAAGCATGAAAGCACAGGCAGTCCTTGACTTATGACCACAATCGATCCCAAAAATTTCCACTGCTAAGTGAGACAGTGGTTAAGGGGATTTTGCCCCATTTTATTTATTTATTTATGAGACTTATATACCGCTTTAAGTGCAAGCACTCTCTAAGCGGTGTACATCAGTAAGCAATGTATATATATATATTTATCTACCGCTTTAAGTGCAAGCACTCTCTAAGCGGTGTACACCAGTAAGCAATGTATATATATATTTACATTGCCCCCAACAATCTGGGTCCTCATTTTACCTACCCCGGAAGGATGGAAGGCTGAGTCAACCTTGAGCCGGTGAGATTTGAACCTCTGACCTGCTGAACACAGTCAACTAAAGTGGCCGGCAGTACTGCACCCTAACTGCTGTGCCACCTCGGCTCTTTTACAACTTTTCTTGCCACAGTGGTGAAGTGAATCCCTGCGGCAAAGTGAATCTGGCTTCTTCGCTGACTTTGCTTGTCAGAAGGTCACAAGAGGGGACCACATGACCCGGGGATAGTGTAACTGTCATAAATATGAGTCAGTTGCCGAGCGTCTGAATTTTGGTCATGTGACCATGGGGATGCTGCAACGATCGTATAGTAAGTATGAAAAACGGTCATAAGTCACTTTTTTCAGTGCCATTGTAACTTTGAATGGTCACTAAATGAACTGTTATAAGTGGAGGACTACCTGTACAGGGGGTGGTAAGGGGATGGTGCCATGTGCCAGAAATGCAAGCAGGCAGAGTCCCCCTGTCCATGAATCCCCCATTAACATAGGGGCTTCTGGGATAACAAACAGGCAGGAGTGACTTACAGGGCTGACTAGTGCAGTGGTTCTCAACCTTTTTAATGCCACGACCCCCAACCGGTCATAAGTCGAGGACTACTCAACTGGTGCAGCACCGTTTGCAGAATGGGACTTTTGGCGGGCTCAGCAGGGCAGAGACAGCCTGGACAATTCCTATTGGCTTTTGAAAACCAATAGAGAATCTATTCTATTGGCTTTCAAAAGCCAATAGAATAAAAGGGAGTAGCTCAGCTAAGGAAAAGGGGGGAAAAAATGGCGGACTGCGTTGTTTGGCGACCCCCGTGAAATGGTCGTTTGACCCCAAATGGGGTCCCAACCCACAGGTGGAGAACCACTGGACTAGTGGCATTTCCTGCTGGTTCCCCAATGTCTTTGCTGACGGGGTGCCAGCTGGAAAGATCACAAATGCTCTACTGGATCCTGCAGCATGGTGGGGGGTTATACAAGATGATGTCTAAGTACCTTCCTATGCTGTGATTCTATGAAATAATTCTTATATATCCCCAGCTGCAAGAGTAGGATACACGGCCCTTGAGGGAGAGAAGTAGTTTGCTCCAACAGGAAGGATTTTCACCAAGCTCACCTTAATTTCTTCCGGTATTCATCTTCTGAAACAAATTCTCCATGGAACTCTGGGACATCGGGAATACCCCACTCTGCAGAGAGCTACAATTAAAAAAAAAAACAAAGATATAAGAGACTTCTGCCTTGGGCAGTGGGTTAGACTAGAAGACCTCCAAGGTCCTTTCCAGATGTAGGTTTTTATGATTTAGTACAGGGATGCCCAACCCCCAGTCTGTGGCCCAGTACCAGGCAGCAGCATGCCAGCAACCAGTCCGCACAAACAAGCAAAGCCCCATCCATGGGATGCAGGCAGCACACAAAACCATGCACTCTCCGATCCACGGAAAAGCCTTTTTCCACGGAACCGGTCCCTGGTGCCCAAAAGCTTGGGAACCTCTGATCTAGTATCTGCCAAGAAGGACTGTCCTTAAGACAGCTTCCAGGTCTTCCAACAGAGGTTATCAAACAAGGTGCAAAAGATAGGAAGTAGTTGGATTATAGCAGTACATGGGATCCCCTATCTCGACTTAGAAAGGTCTAGACTCTAGCTCAGCGGTTCTCCACCTGTGGGTCGGGACCCCATTTGGGGTCGAACGACCATTTCACGGGGGTCGCCAAACAACGCAGTCCGCCATTTTTCCCCCCTTTTCCTTAGCTGTGCTACTCCCTTTTATTCTATTGGCTTTCAAAAGCCAATAGGAATTGTCCAGGCTGTCTCTGCCCTGCTGAGCCCGTCAAAAGCTCCAGTCTGCAAACGGTGCTGCAAGTTGTCTGCAGTGAAGGCGAGCTGTCTGGAAGCTTCCACCCCTCCCTGCTGAGCAACTACTAAAAGTTTAAGAAAAGAGGGCCAGGGGTGGGAAGTGGGAGGCCGGCGGGCGCAGGGAGAGTTGCTGGCGCGCGTGGGGCCCAGCGAGTGCCTTACCTCCCTTGGGCTGGGCCAGCTGATGGCCCAGCCGGTGGTCGCCCTGCGCCGTCACTAGCCCTTGCCAGCTACGCCTCGGCCGGCACAGGGGGCAGCACCATGCATGCGCGGCGCTCCCGGGCAGGGAAAGTCCTCGACTTACGACCGGTTGGGTAGTCCTCGACTTACGACCGGTTGGGGGGTCACGGCATTAAAAAGGTTGAGAACCACTGCTCTAGCCCAAGGGTCGGCAACCTTAAACACTCAAAGGGCCACTTGGACCCGTTTCCCAGAAAAAAGAAAACACTGGGAGCCGCAAAACTTGCACGCATGTGTGCAAGGAGGAGAAGCTTGATTGAAGAGTTTAATTAAAAAGAAATAGAGGCTGCTGTGCATGAGTTCTCTCTCTCTCTCTCTCTCTCTCTCTCTCTCTCTCTCTCTCTCCCTGCCTCCCTCCCTCCCTGCCTCCCTCCCAGTTTCTTCTTAAAAACTTCCAGTGTTGGAGCATTCACAACTTCTGGAAGCAGGTTGTTCCACTGGTTAATTGTTCTCACTGTCAGAAAGTTTCTCCTTAGTTCTAGGTTGCTTCTCTCCTTGACTGGTTTCCATCCATTGCTTCTTGTCCTGCCTTCAGGCACTTTGGAGAATAGCTTGACTCCCTCTTCTTTGGGGAAGCCCCTGAGATATTGGAATACTGCTATCCTGTCCCCCCTTGTCCTTCTCTTCGTTAAACTAGACATACCCAATTCCAGCAGCCTTTCCTTATATGCTTTAGCCTCCAGTCCCCTAATCATCTTTGTTGCTCTTCTCTGTACTCTTTCTAGAGTCTCAACATCTTTTTTACATCGTGGTGACCAAAACTGGATGCAGTATTCCAAGTGTGGCCTTACCAAGGCATTGTAGAGTGGTATTAATACTTCACGTGATTTTCCAGCACCTTCCCGACCCAACTGCCTGGCACCGATATCCTCCCATCACCCCTCTGCACCTCACAGAGGCCCTGGATCATGCTGGCACTTCTCTGCAAGTTCCTGCCTCAACCCTACCTGCCCCCAACCCCCTCCCCTCGTGTCTCTTGCTGGAGGGCATGGCAGAAGCAGGGTTAATTGTCCCGTGGGTGGAATCAGCCATGGAAATTTGTGTCGCAGTACATCACCCATGACAGCCATTTGTCTGAAATGGTGTAGGGTTTCCTGCCTGAGCAGGGGGTTGGACTAGATGACCTCCAAGGTCTCTTCCAACTTTACTACTATTACTAGGCAGTGTGGGAGAAGAAGCAGAGTAGTGATGGGGTGGCATAGCACCAGGGGAGGGCCACCGTGGATGAAGACCAGCAGTGGGTCGCCTGGGGGGATGCGATTAAGTGTCCACGGAAGGCCAGTCATGGACAAAGGCCTGCAGTGGGTCAGCTGGGCTGAGAAAGCCAGGATGAAATGGGCACATCCATGGGTCTGCAATCAATTGTCCCATTCTGTATAAAAACATACCTATAAATGTTAATATACAGGCAGTCCTTAACTTATGACCACAACTGAGCCCAAAGTTTCCAGGGCTAAGTGAGATAGTTGTTGTGAGCTTTGCCCCGTTTTACAACCTTTCTTGCTATAGCTGTTAAATGAATCACTGCAGTGGTTAAGTTAGTCACTTAGTTGTTAAACAAATCCAACATCCCCATCGACTCAGCTTGTCAGCAGGTCGCCAAAGGGAATCACCTGAACCTGGGACCAAGCAACCGCCATAAATATGAGTCAGTTGCCAAGCGTCCAAATTCGGATCATGTGACCATGGGGAGGCGGCAATAGTTATACGTGTGAAAAGTAGCCATAGGTCACTTTTTTCAGTGCCACTGTAACTTCGAATGGTCACTAAATGAATGGTTATAAATTAAGGACTACTTTACTTTGTATATGACTATACATGAAATATAGTAATTCTTTACTGAAACTGCTGGGTAGAAGTTGGCTTAACTATTCATGGGAACCTAGAGGCCAGGGACATAAGATTAAGCAATTTTGGAAGAACCTCCCCCCTCCCCAACTATTTATAAGTCTCACCTTTAACTTCTTATCCAGGTAGGCTGGAGAAACCCAACCTTGCCTCGATGGGCTTGATTTGGTGGGTTTGGTCCTGACCAGCCACTTCAAAGGATGAGCAGAGTCTAAAACCTCCACATATTGGCCTTCCTTCAGAGTGATGGTTTCACGGTCTGCCCCCATTGGGGTATAGTCAGCAATGACCATGTAGATGTCAAAAATCTATGAAAAGAAGGATGGTTGAATTGAACTGAATATACTGAATAAATAGAAAGAATAGAACAGAACAGAACAGAACATACAGAATAGAATAGAATAGAATAGAATAGAATAGAATAGAATAGAATAGAATAGAATAGAAATGTAGAGTAGAGTAGAGTAGAGTAGAGTAGAGTAGAATAAAGAATACAAAACAGAACAGAACAGCATAAATACTTTATTGGGCCAAGGGCCACCTTCTTAAATAACATTTCAGAAGCCGTTATTGGGTGTGAACAACCAGACTCACAGAGGCAGAGTTCAAGCTGATTGTTTTATTGTATTCTACCTCTAACATAGGAATCTGCCCAGACTGGCAGCTTTGGCTTGGGAACAACCAGATAAGGTATTAAGGCATTTGCGGGGGGGGGGGGTGTCAGGCTTAGCCTCTTGTGTTTGATGATGATGATGATAATGAATCCAGGCTAATTCCTTGCTAGACCCCCCTCCCATTGGGAGGATTGCTATCCAAAGCCATTCCATTAGATTATGGGTCAGGGTGGAAGAGAATATTTGCAGCTCAGGGTTGAACTAGGAGTCCCCCATGGGCCATAGGCCCACTACCGGCCATGGTCTTTTTGGAACAAGGCCGCATCAGCAGCAGGCTGGTGCACATGGGCATATCTGCAGCTCAACCTGCACAAATCAAGTTGCAGGCATAGATGTGTGTGTACCACCCTGCGCAAGTTGAGCTGTGCAAGTTGAGCTCACCACTTGAATGGCCCAGTTCCCTTCTCCCCTCCCCCCTCCCCACCAGGCCACCAATCTGCAAAGGCTCTCTGAGATTGGTTTTTTTCTGGCAGACATTTCATGACCCATCATCATCAGTATTAGAAGGAAGGAGAGCTTGCAGGAGGAGGAGGAGGAGGAGGAGGAGGAGGAGGGGGAGGAGGAGGAGGAGGAGGAGGAGGAGGAGGAGGAGGAGGAGGAGGAGGAGGAGGAGGAGGAGGAGGAGGAGGAGGAAGAAGGAGGAGTAGGGGAAGCACTGTAGGGTTCTTAAAAACCGAACTTGGTTGTTTTCAGGCAGATGTTTCATTACCAAACTAGGTAACATCAGTGCTAGAAGAGGCTGTATAAAACAGAGCAAACCCCTCCCTCTTCTAGCACTGATGATGCTACCTAATTTGGTAATGAAATGTCTGCAAGAAAACAACCAAGCTCAGAGAGCACCGCCAAGGACCCCACAGTCCTTCTCCTCCTCCTCCTCTTCCTCCTCCTCCTCCTCCTCCTCCTCCTCTTCCCCCTCCAATCCCCCTCCTTTCCAGCATGGATGATGTTCTCCACTTGGATCATGAAACATCTGCAAGAAAACCACCAAGCTCAGTGGTCCTTGGTACCAATCGTTTCTCCGATTCACTCCAAAGAATCTTATTTTTCTCCCTATGGGAAAGCTTGCATAAACTTTAATTTTGCAGGCACTCTACCTCTCCCCTTGCATCCCCTTCATCCGATTCGGAGGAAGACTCCTGAGCAGTTGAGGAAGGTCTGGACCTGCCATGCCGTGGAGATGCTGATGGTGTTTTTGATTCATCGTCACTATCAGCTCCAGGAACTCGGAGGGAAGCTGAAATGGAAGGGAAATTATGATTAAAAAAACGTTGTGAGGGAGAAATTCCATTCTTCTAAGGACTTAAAAGAAGTTCAACTTCAGGTGTATTTAGTTCAGCCTTCCCTAATCTGTGTCCTATAGACATGCCAAAGTTCTTAGCAAAGAAATGAGTACAGAACACAGGTAGTCCTTGGCTTAGTTCATTCAGTGACTGTTCAAAGTTGCAAAGCACCAGAAAAAGCAAGACAAGAAACAATAGATGGAAATGAATTGAGGAAAGAAGCAACCTGGAGTTAAGGAGAAACTTCCTAACAGTGAGAGCAATCAATCAGCGGAACAGCTTGTCCAACACTGGAGGTTTTTAAGAAGAGACTGGACAACCATTTGTCTTAAATGGTATAGGCTTTCCTGCCTGAGCAGGGGGTTGGACTGGAAGACCACCAAGGTCCCTTCTAGCTCTATTCTGATTACAATGGTAATGAAACTAGTGACTCATGACCATTTTCCACACTTACGACTGTTGCAACATCCTCACAATCACATGATCAAAACTCAGATGCTTGACAAGTGACTCATATTTATGACAGTTGCCATGTCCCAGGATCATTTGATCTCCTTTTGCTATTGTCTGTCAAGCAAAGTCAAGGGAGAATCCAGATTCACACAACCAACCATGTTACTAACTTAATAGCTGCAATACTTCACTTAACAACTATTGCAAGAAATGTTGTAAAATGGGTCAAAATTCACAATATCTGTCCTGCTTAGCAATGGAGTTTTGGGCTCAATTGTGGTCTATCTGTACAAAATACAGAGTTGGGAAGGGACCTTGGAGGTCATCTATTCCAATCCCCTGCTCAAGCAGGAGACCCTGTACCATTTCAGACAGGTAGATGTCCAATCTTTTCTTGAAAACCTCCAGTAATGAAGCATTCACAACTTCTGGAGGCAAGCCGTTCCACTGATTAATTGTTCTCACTGTCAGGAAGTTTCTTCCTTAGTTCTAGATTGCTTCTCTCCTTGACTGATTTCCATCCGTCACTTCTTGTCCTGCCTTCAGGTGCTTTGGAGAACACTTTGACTTCCTCTTCTTTGGGGCAGCCCCTGAGATACTAGAAGACTGCTATCAGGTCAGTCTTGGTCCTTCTCTTCATTAAAATAGACATTCCCTCATTCATTCATCATATGGTTTAGCCACCGGACAAGCAAACATTTGTCATTGCAAATCTAAGGGATTGGTCTAATAAGGTAACAAATTTTGGCTTTATATCTCATCTATCAACTTAATTGAAGTCCACTCATATGATTTCCTCCTCCTCCCAATAGTCCTGTCTCAAACTGACAGCCCCAAACCCAATACTGTCAAGTGTCTTCCTGCATTGAGTTCACTTGAACCACCATTACCTTGGCTTATCTTTGCAGACACAATTTCGGTGATCTGAGATGTCAGTTTCTGCAGAAATTCTTCGGTTCCCACTTCAGTTAGAGAAATCTGACTCCGAACTGTTTCGCCTTCCATGTACTCTCCTGGTAAAGAAAGAAGAACATGATGCTTGGTCACAGATAATATGGTCTAGGGGTGAAGGTGTCAGGTTGGAAACTGGGAGAGAGTGAATTCTAGTCCCGCATTAGGCATGAAAGCCAGCTGGGTGACTTTGAGCCAAGCACCAAGAGACTGTGAGTTCTCTTCCTATTTTAGGAATGAAACCCGGTTGAGTGACTATAGATCAATGTCCAGGAGAAAGTGAATTATAGTTAAGCATGAAAGCTGGCTGAGTGATTTTGGGCCAATCACCAGGAGATGGTAAGTTCTAGTTCTACTTTAGCCACAAAAAATGGTTGGGTGACACTGGGCAAATCACCAGGAAAGGGTGAGTTATAATCCTGCCTGAGTCATGAAAACCAGCTTGGTAACTTTCGGCCAATCCCTGTCTCTCAGCCCAACTTACTTCACACGGCTGTTGTTGTGGGGAAATTAGTAAGAGGAAAATACGTTGAATATATTCATGGGTTGAGTTGATTTAATTTGTAACAATAAAAAAGGAACAAACAGCTTCTACCAACATCTCCCTGAGATGGTTAGGAAAGATTAGTCTTCTTGGCATATCTACAATTTTTTCAGTTTTTCATACCTTTTCCAGCTGCAGGAGCTTGAGCTCTGAAAAAAAGGAAAAACAAGACTCATTTTGCTATATAGATTTTCTTTCCAGCCATTTTTCCTGATTAATATTGAAGCTTGAAGGCAGTGGGGCTGTAGATAAGCCATAATTGCTTATTGGGGAAAGAAGGAAGAAAGGGAGGGAGGGAGGGAGGGAGGGAGGAAGGAAGGAAGGAAGGAAGGAAGGAAGGAAGGAAGGAAGGAAGGAAACCACAGGTTCTTTAGAAGGATAATTTAATCAAACAACTGTTCCAGCATCCTATGGCAGAATTCATAGAAAACATTTTAAAGTGTTTCAATATTTCTTAAAAAAAAAAACCATCACAATTTCATTATGGTATTTAAACAATCAAGGCTTTCAATATCGTCCCAAATAGATATACATTACATATCTCTGGGCAACGTTGATTAAAACGAACAAAGAAATATTATCCACAGTCATTTTCTTTTTTGCTCTCTTCATACCTGTAATCAGAAAATTAGTGCAAAGGTATTTTTAAAATTTCAATAAGAGAGAACATTTTCTATACCCCGTCAGGTATTTAAGAAAGGTGTCCTCTCCCACTTACAGGTTGGTTCCTAGGAAGGCAGGAATTTGAAGGCTAGAGAAGATATTCTCTAGATTTTCCTATTTGTCTAATTAGAATAATCAAGTTATGAATACTATGTAGTTTCATTAAAGTCTGACCAAGCCACGACATGCTTACCCAATTGATGTCATGATGGCCTCTGTCACCATCACACGCTCCTGCGTCAGAGATTCGGCCTCTTTCACTGCAAGACAATAGAAACATTTATGAGGTTACCTAGTTTGGTAATGAAACATCTGCAAGAAAACCACCAAGCTCAGAGAGCAACCCCACAGTCGTCGTCCTCCTCCTCCTCCTCCTCCTCCTCCTCCTCCTCCTCCTCCTCCTCCTCCTCCTCCTCCTCCTCCTCCTCCTCCATCACATCTGCAAGAAAACAACCAATCTCAGAGAGCACAAGAACCTCACAGTCCTCCTCCTCTCTGCAAATCTATAGATAGATAGAGAGATAGACAGACAGACAGACAGACAGACAGATAATAGACAGACAAACTTACCATCCAAAACTTCCAGGGAAGCACTGCAGATAGACTGACCAGCCTGATTGGAGGCAATACAAGTATAATTTCCACTATAGGTCTTTTCTACATCCAATAAGATCAGACTGTGCTGCATATTTGAACTGGCCAGTTTATAACCTGGAGCGTCCGACTTGATCCATAGGATGTTTTCGCCATGAAATTCTTCCTTCAACCATGTTACTGAGGGTGGTGGAGTCCCTAAAAAAATAAAAAGAAAAAAACAACAGGTTGTTATAGAAAAACTTTGGAGGGGGAGGAATGTTGATTTATACAGACAAAATAACAAGAATGAGAATAATGACCTCAGTACAGATAATCCTCAACCTACAACAGTTCATTTAGTGACCGTTTGAAGTTACAGCAGCACTGAAAAAAATGACTTACGATTCATTTTTACATCTCCATGGTCAAATGATCAAAATTCAGATACTTGGCTTATAGTTATGACGGAGTTATGTGATACCTTTTTGCGACCTTCTGACAAGCAAAAACAATGGGGAAGCCAGATTCACTTAACAATGGTATGACTAACTTAACAGCTGCAACACTTCACTTAACAACTGTGGAAAGAAACTTACTTGCCTCCAATGGGGCAAAACACACTTTACAACTGTCTTGTTTAGCAACATAAATTTTGGGCTTAATCGTGGTTGTAAGTTGAAGTCTATCTGTATCACACTTGTTGTTTTACAAACGAACTGAGAAGTACAGCTTCTCAGTTTGACTTACAATGGTTCATTTAGTGACCATTCAAAGCTACAACGACATTGAAAAAAGAGACTTATGAACCATTTTCACATTTATTGTGCAGCATCTCCCATGGTCACGTGATCAAAATTCAGAGAACTTGGCAACTGATTCATATTGTAATGTCCCGGGATCACGTGATCCCCTTCTGTGACTTTCTGACAAACGAAGTCAGTGGGGAAGCCAAATTCATTTAACAACCATGTGATTAATTTAACACTGAACAGCTGTAGGAAGAAAGGTCATAGAATGGGGCAAAAGTCACTTAAACAAATGTCTCGCTCAGCAAAGGAAATGTTGGGCTCCGTCGTGGTCATAAGTCCAGGACTATCTGGTAGTCAAAAGGAGTGGGTGGGATGTCCTTGAAGCTTATTTACCTTCCACTTTCACTGAAAGGGTGATGCTGACCCCTCTCCTCACTTTCTTGTTGGTAAATCTTTCCAGGAATCTTGGTGGCACCAGCTGTTCATAAATGTCTGAAAATTAAAATAACAGAAAATATCTGTATATGAAACACAAGACGAACTGAGAGAGAGAAAAAAAATACTCCCCCCCCCCTCCCAGCTCAGACTAAGCTTGCTTGATTTTGCATGGACCAAGCATCCAAACTGCCTTGATTTGGGCAAAGCAATCCTCAAGCAAAGCCATACGGAACTTCAGCCCTAGTTTACTTTGATATCTTATGTGTTTCATTCTCTTACCTGTTTCTGGTTTTCTGTCCTCACCAACTCCTGCAGAAGATAAAAAAGGAGTGGGTTGAATTATTTCATTATCTTTCTCTCTCTCTCTCTGTATGTTTGTTTCTGTTTCGCTCTCACTGTTTCTCTCTCTCAACTATCTATCTACCTAACCAACCATTCATCTATCGCTCTAGCTATCATCTCCTTCTCTATTCTATCTATCCTGTCTGTCTGTCTGTCTTTCCATCTACCCCCCTCTCATCTATTTCTATTTATCTATCATCCATATAGCTTTCATCTGTCTACCTAGCTGCCATCTATATACCATCTATCTATCTATGTATCTATCTATGTATCTATCTATCTATCTATCTATCTATCTATCTATCTATCTATCTATCTATCATTTTCACATTACTGATAGCTTGCCCAGATGCTAGGCAAGATACAATAGTCTAGACTCTAGAGGGCTTCTGGTTCCGTACGCGGCGCCTTCAGATGAGCGAGGGGAAAGCTGCTCTCTGCCGTCTGTTTTCCCTTCGTCAGAAGACCCTGGAAAGGGTCGAACATCGCCCTGGAGGGGCGACCACCGTTGGGGAGGACCCTCGCAAGATTGCGGAAGGGCAGTAGCCCTTCTGTTTGATCTGAGGTAGCTCCCTAGAACCGATGAAGAAAAGATTGTCCATTAACATGGCCGATCACTTAGTCACACCAGCCGAAAGTCCCAATAATAGCTAAGCATATGAAGCAGGAGTAGAGGATTTTGGGTGAGATCCTTTGTTACCTCTCTTTTTCCCTAATCACCCTAATTACCTTCCTGTGAAAGCCTTTTGAAATTCATTTCCCCGCTCTCAATTCAGCAGCGTTTGCATACATGGGATTTTACAGCTTGGAAAGAAAATGAAAGAACTACTAACTTCAACAATTAAATAATTGGATCTTTGTTTTGTGGATACCTTGGGGGTATCCTTATACTTAGCATTTTTTTTAACTTTTTTAACTATTAACTTTGCAAAATATCCGCTTTTCTGTGTGTTTTAATTGAATAAGAGGCTATTCAGCATTTGGAAAAAGATTTTGTGGTCTGCTGGGACATCTTGTGGCAAACTTTGGCATAGCAACTGGAATTTCTTTCTTCAATGGTGTTTGTGGATTACTTTGATTTGTCCTTCATACTATCAAAAAAGATAAGACGTAGAAACAGCTGTAGTGACAATAATTCCTACAAATTGTGGAGGTGGATAATAGTTGAGTCTTACTAAACATAGCCTCCACTAAAGGACTATCTTTAATCACCATGGAAATGAACGAATCCTATCCACAATTTAATTACAAACTTATCGTTGAAAAAATTCGTGAAGCAACAGAATTAATCATCTCAAGAGTGAAAGCTAAAGATATTTTTATAAAACTACAAATTGAACCTCACATCCAAACTGATCAACCTATAACCCAAAAAATAACAGAAGATGAACTAACTCCAAAAGCAGAGAACTTAGACATTTTAGATAACCAAACAACAACACCGGATATGACTCTCTATTCTACTCAGATGAAATCACAAGAAGAGGACCAGACTACTAAATCGACTATAATTACCCTAAACCAAACATGGAGATTTGAATCATTAGGGCAACAACTTAACAATTACAAAGGGGCCAGTTCCTTTGAAAGACTGATAACTGGACGTTCTCCCTTGACTCAAACAACAGGTGTAGGAATGAAGGGAGATACATCCGAGGTTTAGAGACACTGGCACGGAAGCCTACTTGGCACAAAAGGAAAGCCAGAGTTAGATTTAAAAATGGGATTTAGAAATCTACTTAATGGGTAAAGCGGCGTCTTAGAGATAATGTTTTTTTTTAATATTTAGCACTTAGATTTATAATGGGAGTTAAAATTAACTGTTAGGCTATAATTTTAATTGTTATATGGAAATAGATTTGTCATAATGAAAGATATTTTGTTATTAAAGGAGGAGTTATTAGAATGAGAATCAGAATATATTTGTCTATAAAGAAGGCAAATTTTGAAATAATATGTGTATTTTAGTTATGTTAATTATAATGAAATGAGGGAAATCAAGATTATCCAAAGTTTAAACATTGGTTATAAAAGGCTAAATTGGAATATATAAATTGGAATTAAATAAAACCTTTAAACAGAATTTGGACATATATATAAAAGAAAAATACTATTGATAAATGTACTGATTGATTGAATCTACCTAGAAACTTATTAACATGAATATGATACAATATTTGAGGGAAACAGTGAGGGAATGTTATTGATGTAACCTGAGATATATATGAATGATTTTGTTATTGACTGATTTCCCTAGCACCCTTCCTAAGTATCTGGATGTTAAAATTTGAAAAAATAATAAAACTTGTTTTTTAAAAAAAGATACAATAGTCTAAAAGAATACATCATTGCCAGTGTTTGTTTGTGTGTACGTAACATAAATCAACAGAGGGAAAATAAACAATATCCAAGGTATCATTCCTTAATCAAATGACAACTTCCTGCTGGAACAATATTGCTTTAACCAGCCTCTGAAACGCCTATTAAAGAAGTTGGGGATTTTTCTTTTCAAAAGACACTATAATATGAAAAAATCCTGGGCTCTGTAGTTCTGCAGGGCAGGTATGGCCTATCAAGGAATAGCATTAACAACCATTTCAGCCTGCTCACCTTTGACTACGAGCTTAGCTGCTGAATACGCAGACCCAGCAGAGTTGGTGATGAAGACAGAATACTGGCCATCGTCCTCTTTGGTGACCTGGAGAACTTCCAGAGCATGAAACTCATGGCTGTCTGTCCTTTGGAGACGATCGCTTGTGTGTAAAGGCTGACCATCTTTGAACCAGTAAAGACGGGGCTCGGGGAAACCTAGGCGGACATACAACAAACATAGAGAGAGATGTATGAGTTATAAGACTAAACAAGGGATCCATCACTGTCCTACTTACCACCCCATTCAGCTATTTGACTAGTCACAGTATGCCACTAACTCTCTTTAATCATTCAATGCTGAGAATCAGAGATTTATTGCGAACGAAGGCAAATATACTTGTCCCAGGATAATGTTGCAGGATCCAAACTGGTCGGTCACTGGAACCAGAAGTTTTGACTTCTGAGCTTTTGGACTCGTGCTGGAGCCCATCTTAGGGAACTTTTCTCTAGCAGAGTGTGTGCTTTGAGCTATTCTATGTGTGATATTTACATGATGCTTGTTATGTGTGGCTTTTTAGTTGTTGATTGGGGTTTTGATGTCTGTCTATTAAGTTGTTGACTGAGGCTTCCGGTTAGGCGTCGTGGCGTGATGAGCGCAGGAAGATGGGGCTTCGACTTCCACATTCGATTTTGCCCCACTGGGGACCCTAAAAAGAGTTGAAAGTCGCCCCGGAGAGGCAATGAAGAAGGAGGGGACTCTCATTGATTGCAGAGGGGCAGTGGCCCTTCCGCTGGATCCAAGGAAGCCCTCCAAACTGGTAAGGGAAAGACTGACTACATTCGTATGGCCAGTCAGAAGCTGCTGACAACCAAAGATAAGTACTAACTAGCAATTTTTGAGCAACATGGATGGAACTGGGTGACACTTTATCCTCTTTTTATGATCTTTTTCCTGGAAAAAAGAATGCCTAAAGCAAAGAATCCTCCCCGATAAGAAAGGGAAGGGAAGTTCTTGTCCTATTCCCTCAGGAAAAGAAAAGTGACAAATTAATTGCTTTGGGGAAAATAGAGAACACTACAAGATCAATTTGGAATTAATACAGGTATATAGCTTTGAAATTTGGGGACTAAAAATACCTTTGAGACCTTTTTTTAGAAAAGATATTTGAAAGTCTGTAAAATAGGCTTGGATTTGGAAAGCTGGAATATGGTGTCAATGACATCTAGTGGCAAATCACAGCACTACAATTTATTATGCTTAAAGGAACTTGGCTTGAAGCTCAGACTTAGATAAGACTCTTTGTTGTTCCTGGAGACTTTTACTTTTACAGACTGCAGCTGGAAAAGGGAAAAAAACTCTTGGCCTGCTTATCTGTGTTGGGGGGCCTATTGGACTACAAAAACTACATACAAAAACAAAATGGGTGTTCCATACTTAGCCGCAAATGGTAAAAAACCATCTTTAACACTTGTCTCCAAAGCCCCCAGCTTGATATACCAGCAAGAAAATATTACTGAATCTCAAAAAGAAATTCTTTCTATGTTGAAATCAATCTAAGAGATAATTGTTTTGTTTCATGATGAGACTAAAAATAACACAAATGAGATAAAAGAACAATTTTCTAACCTAAACTTACAAATCCAGACAATGACTACAAAGAAGGAACTAGTAACCCAGAAAACAGAAGGCAAATTAGAAGAAATGGATCCAAAGATGGAGGACCTAAAGCAGTGGTTCTCAACCTTTCTAATGCCGTGACCCCATAAAACAGTTCCCCATGTTGTGGTGACCCCCAAGTGGGTGTGGCCACCAATAAGAGGGAGTAGGACAGCTAGGGAAAGGCAAAAAAAATGGCGGACTGCGTTGTTTGGCGATCCCCATGAAATGGTCGTTTGACCCCAAATGGGGTCCCGACCCACAGGTTGAGAACCACTGACCTAAAGGAAGGAATTAACAGACAGATACTGACAAATTAGAAGACGCAGTGATAACACCAGAAATGGAAAAGATATCTTACTTGTCAAGATCTCAGAACACATTTGAGGATAACGAAGAAGAGCTGATCGAATGGATGATAAAGCTGTTAGGAGAAATGCTGAATATTGACAAACAAGAAATAAATAGAAAAACTGAAGAAGAAAGGTGGAGGCTGTTTAATGAATATAAATGGGTTGAGCGTTCTTCCAGAATCAAATTCTCTTCCTCATTCCAAACAATATATACAAAAACAGAGGAAGAATTACCTGATAATTCAAATGAACTGACTTGGAAAATTATTTGGCAAAGGAAGAAAGCTAGAATAAGACTGAAGAAAATAGAGGTCTTGACCTATTAGATGGGATATTATACTATTAAATGAATGTTTGAATATGGTTAAGAAAATAGATAACTGTTAGAAATAAAAGTATTATTATAATTAGAAAGACAGGATTTGTAACTAGAATATTATACTTTGTTATGAGATGGGAAATATAAAAATTTTAAAAGGGTTTGAATAAGGGAAGTTTTTGGTTACCCAAATATAATTTATTATGAGAAAATTATAAGTGATAGAGATATTTTGAACATTTATGGGAAATTAAAATTTTTAAAAAGTGGGAAAAACAAGATATTGATTGAACAAATAGATTTTAAGTGCAAATGCAATTGAGATATGTTCTGGCTAGAAAAGATATTATAAACTGACACTATCGATATTATGTATAATACCAGAAAAAATGTGATGAAGATGTCTATATTTAATTGTATATGTATTAACAGTAACAAGAATTGTATTTGCCAAGTGTGGAAAAATGCATACCACCGGAAGAAGAGGGGAAGCACTGGATGGTATAGTATTGGAACTAGACTGAGGAAGCACTGGATGGTATAGTATTGGAACTAGACTGAGAAAGTTAATATGTACCACTGAATTACCAGTAGACCCAGACAACACTTTGTTTATTAGGTAGTCATGATTGTAAAATTAGAAAATTAATAAAATAATAATAATAATTTTTATTTTGCAGTCACAGACCAAAATACAAGTGCAACAAAAGAAAACACAAGAAAAATATAATCACAAACAATTAACACCAGATGCGTTGGCTAAAGGGAATTACAACATTCTCCTCTAATAGTTACAGCTCTTAAAAGAAATTTAGAAACCTGAGAAGTAATATAGGAGGAGCCATCCCCTAGACAATATAAAACCAAATTACTAACATTAGAACCAGAGGGATCAATTCCAAGGAGAGCCAATAGTTTAATTCTGGCTGTGTTATACATAGGGCAGTATAATAAGACATGCTCCAGAGTTTCAGCTTCAGCCCTATCACAGGGGCATAGTTGCTCACTAAACGGGAGCCTCTTGAATCGCCCGTCGAGTAGTGCTGAGGGCAAGACATTGGAACGGGCTAGGGAAAAGACTCTTCTATACTTGGGGATGGTTAGAGTATAGAAATAAGAGGCCATCCTCAATCCATAATTATTAGAATGGCTAAAGATCAAAGGGGAGCAGGTTTTGATGGCTCTGGCTCTTAAGTATTGCAAATCTATGTCCACAAGCCGTTGGACTACCCTAAACTGGCGTCCTTGAGACCATAATCTCCCAGAGCATCCCCAAATTAATAAAATATTTACATATAAAAAAAAGTTGTTGGCTATTCTTTCCTTGTGCTGCCAAGTCCTTGTCTCCTAAGTACTTAGTAAGCTAGTGGTAAATCAGCACTCCTGTTGACTGACGAGGGGTCCATCTCCCAGGTTTCAATTGCTTCTTTGGCTTTTTTTGTGCCTACTTAGTAGCTGCAAAATTCAATTTATATCCTTCTTCATTGCAATGTGAGGCTACCAATGAATTTGATCTCCTTGCCTGACCACTCACTTCTATTCTGGTGGTTAGCCTCCTCCTCGTCTGTCCTACATAGTCAGAGGAACAATTGATGCAGGGAAGATTTCTCGAGTCAGAATTTGCCAGTCACTGGTGAAGGATTTCCTGCCTAAAATAGGACTAGAATTCACGGTCTCCCATTTCTAGTCTGGTGCCTTCCCCAAACCTATTGCAATACAAGCTCCACCCCTTTTGTACATGCATTTTAATGTCAGTTGTATACAAAAGGAGTGGAAGCTACATTACAATAATGAAATAATGAATAATGAATTTTCAGAATAATGAAATTCTGTTTTGGTCATTTTGAAAAAAAAAGTGCTCAATGCTGCAATGAACAATTCCAAAAACCAGCAGGCAAGAAGAGATCGTATGAATGGGATCTACCCGAGGCCGTGAAGGCATTGAGGGGGTGAACTGGAATATCTATTACCTTTCACTTTTAAATGGAATTTGGCAACAGGGGTTCCTGGTGCCACGTGAATATCGTGAAGTTCATCCATGATTTGAGGCAACTGTTCTTCTTCGGTTGTCGACTCCACGCCTTCTTGTTCCCGGCTGGTTCAAGAGATGGTGGGAAAGAAAGGGAAGAGAAAATGAATGATTGACATGCAAAGTCCACTCCCAAATATAGTTAGAACATAGAGCAACAAAGATGATTAGGGGACTGGAGGCTAATGCACATAAGGAACGGCTGCTAGAATTGGGTATGTCTAGTTTAACGAAGAGAAGGACAAGGGGGGACATGATAGCAGTATTCCAATATCTCAGGGGCTGCCATAAAGAAGAGGGAATTAAGCTATTTTCCAAAGCACCTGAAGGCAGGACAAGAAGCAACGGGTGGAAACTAAGCAAAGAGAGAAGCAGCCTAGAACCAAGGAGAAATTTCCTGACAGTGAGAACAATTAACCAGTGGAACTACCTGCCTCCAGAAGCAGTGAATGCTCCAACACTGGAAGTTTTTAAGAAGAGACTGGACAGCCATTTGTCCGAAATGGTGTAGGGTTTCCTGCCTGAGCAGGGGGTTGGACTAGATGACCTCCAAGGTCCCTTCCAACTTTACTACTATTATTATTAATAATAATAGGGTTGGAAGGAACCTTGAAGATCTTCTAGTCCAGTGGTGGCAAACCTATGTGCCGGAAGTGGCACTCAAAGCCCTCTCTGTGGGCACATACCCTGTTGCCTCAGCAGAGTTTGCCAGAGTAGTGAGCATGTGGCATTTAAAAGCGACGGGGCAGGAAGTGAGTGATCAAGTGACATTGGCCCCCAGGATGCCCCAGAGATGACGAGGGACTGGCCCCCACCACCTAGCCCCAGCCCTGCCCAGCCTGGCAGCCCCAAGGCACAAACACAGGAGGTGGTGAGCACACAGGGTCCGACAGCTTCTAGCAGCAGGGGCTGGTCATCTCCTCAGCCCCCTTGAGGGTCTTGCCCTTGGCCCGTGGGTGGAGCACATTCCCTCACTCACCTTGATACCTACCACAGCCACCAGCTGCTCATGCAGGTCAATTAAGCCACTGCCCAGAGCTGCAGTGAGGCGGTAGAGCACATCCAGGGCCAGCAGGCAAAAGGCCACCCCGAGCGGGGAAAGCTGGATCCCCATTGGCATCATGACCGCCCAGGCCCAGCAGAGATGGGGGGATTGGGGGGCCATGGCCCTGATGGGGATCCAGTTTTCCCCGCTTGGGGTGGACTTTGGCTTGCTGGGCATGGGCATGCCCTATCACCTCTATTCGAGCTTGCTAGCTGGCCATTTCACCTTCTTTGTGCTGGGCGGGCCAGGCGTTCTGGGCGTTGGTGGCAACCTAATGGACCTGCGCAAGCTGTTCGTGGCAATAGCCTGAGGCGGGGCCAAGGGGCATTGGGTATGTGAGGGGAACAGGTCTACATGCGGGCCAAGGGCAAGATCTGCGAGGGGGCCGGTAGATGACCAGCAGCGACCTGCTCTCCAACAGCAACCACAAAAAAGATGGGACAAAGTAGGTGTGTCCGGCAAGCTACATCACGTGCCTCCCTCCTCCCCTACTCCGCCTGCTGCTGGAGGGCTGGCCTGGTATTGGCAGCAGGCTGCAGAGCCCCAGGGTGCGCAGGTCGAAGGGCCGGCAGGCTGTGGCTGCTGAGGGACACCATCGGCCCCCATGCGCTCAGTGACCTCTGTGGGGGGGGCAATGGTGTCAGGCAGCAGCAGTCCCAGTCCCAGCCCCTGCCTTGCCTTGCTCTGTGGCAATGGCACCCCGACCTGCCCCTGCGTCGCCTCACCCCGCAGGATGAGCCTCCTGCCCACACTATCCGCCAGAAGCTCCCTGGATCTCCCCCAACCCTGCCTGGCCCCCATAGGCATTCCTCCCATGAGCAACATTGAAGTGGCCACACCCACCCCGACCACGCCCATCCCATCTGCCGTAATCACTGCAGCCATGCCCAATTAGTGGGCCACACTCCCCACCCCACCCCCAAGGGCACCATAATGCTGATGAGGTAGAAATCTTATTCCTGATCAGAAAGTGTTATTGATCCTTTAACCTAGAACATTCAGGCCACCAAATGGGTTAATCAGAAAAGTTGTGAGGTGCAAGATCCATTTAGTGCAAAGAAGATGTGCCACAATAAGGAAGCTGTGTCAATAATCATGAAAGCAAACTAGTCAGGATAATAAACATATTTTCCAAAATAACATTTGTTAATATGAGATAGGTGGCAAATAAATATAACAAATAAATAATATTGCTTTTACCTGGACAGGTAACCTTTGGCGCTGTAGTACGATGAGGTCTCTGTTGCATCTCCAGCTGTATCATAGTCTGTGCTGGTTACTAATGAATGGTAAAAAGAGGATTTTAGGGGCAACGTTTCTTAATTTCAGCCACTTTAAAGTCAGTGGACTTCAACTCCCAGAATGCCATGGTCAACCTGGGAATTCTGGAAGTTGAAGTCTACCCACCTTAAAGTTGAGAAACATTGTTTTAGAGCAGGGGTAGGCCACCTTGGCTCGTTTATGACTGGTGGACTTCAACTCCCAGAATTCCTGAGCCAGCCATGCTGAGGGGAAAGGGAGAGGTTTCCATGCTGAGCCATGCTGGCTCAGGAATTCTGGGAGTTGAAGTCCACGAGTCATAAAAGAGCCAAGGTGGCCTACCCCTGCTCTAAAGCAATGTTTCTCAAAAGCAGCATAAGAGAAGGTGAATAATTGTTCAAGAATTGAGGAAGTTCTGATCAGATGATTTTTATGGGAGGAGGGAGGGAGGGAGGAAGGAAAATTAGAAAAAGGAAGAAAATAAAATTAGAAGGAAGGAAGGAAGGAAGGAAGGAAGGAAGGAAGGAAGGAAGGAAGGAAGGAAGGAAGGAAGGAAGGAAGGAAGGAAGGAAGGAGAAAATAAAACTAGAAGAAGGAAGGAAGGAAGGAAGGAAGGAAGGAAGGAAGGAAGGAAGGAAGGAAGGAAGGAAGGAAGGAAGGAAGGAAGGAAGGAGAAAATAAAACTAGAAGAAGGAAGGAAGGAAGAAAGGAAGGAGAAAATAAAACTAGAAGGAAGGATGGAAGGAAGGAAGGAAATCATAATAAAAGAACTTTAAACATGTTTTGTTTGCTTGACTATGAGTTATTAACCTCTATTTTATTCTGCTGCCTAATGAAGTCAGACAAGCAAAATACATTTCATGCACCCCAAAGTTATGGTCAACCTTTGAGCAACAGTTTCCCAGAAACCAGCTTTAGACTCACGGTCCACTCGTAGCTCAGCTTTTGTTGAAGACACCCCCATGCTGTTTTCAGCCACGCAGCGGTAGACCCCCATGTCAAGAGGGACCACTGCAGTGATGATCAGCTGATGACATCCTTCCTGGTCCTCATTGATCATGTAGTGGTCATCTTCTTCAAGAACACGGCCATCTTTAAACCATCGGACAGTCGGCATCGGCTTCCCAATCACCACGCAATCGAAACTGACTGGATAACCATCCTGCACTTCTTGATTTTGAAGCTCAGTGATGAAGATTGGAGCTAGAATGAATAAAGAACAATAACAGCACATCTATATGTCAGTCTCCTCCTCCTCCTCTCTGCAAACCTCACTCCCTTCTAACACTGATGATGTTCTTTAGCTGGGTCATGAAATATCTGTACGAAAACAACCAAGCTCAAAAATAACCAAGCTCAAGGATCTCACAATTCTCCTTCTCTTCTTCCTCCTTATTTTTCTCCTTCTTCTTGTCTATCTTCTGCTCCTTCACCTTCTTCTTCTCCTTTACCTTTTAGTCCAACTTCCTGCTCAAAAAGGAGTCCTTATACCACTTCAGACAAATGGCTGTCCTGTCTCTTCTTGAAAACCTCCAATGATGGAGCATCAACAACCTCTGAAGGCAAGCTGTTCCACTGAGTAATTGTTCTCACAGTCAGAACATTTCTCTTTAGTTCTAGGTTGCTTCTCTCGTTGGTTAGTTTCCATCCATTATTTCTTGTCCTGCCTTCAGGTGTTTTGGAGAATAGGTTGACCCCTTCCTCTCTGTGACATCTCCTCAAGTATTGGAAGATTGCTAACACATCACTCTTAGTCCTTCTTTTCATTAGACTAGACGTACCTAGTTTCCTCAATCGTTCATCATATGTGATCTTTGTTGCTCTTTTCTGCATTCTTTCTATGATCTTGTCACCTTTTTTGTATTGTGGTGACCAGAACTGGACACAGTATTCCAAATACGATCTCACCAGGGCAGTGTAAAGAAGTACTAACACTTCACTTTAAACTGATTTATTGGTACACATGCCTATGCACAGGAATCTTCTCAACTAACAGTTAGCACCTGCTAGGATTAGATAAGGATCAATGGAATTCCAGGGAGATTGGACTTAGTTCACTTGTGACTATATAGGGATTCTAGGCTGATGCCTCTTTTGACACCGACCCCAGGTCCTGCCACTACTACAAATCTTTTGTACTTACCAGTATCAGAGGTCAGCAAAATAGGTGGTGGCCGTTGAACCAAAGTCTGCAACTGTCTCACAGGAGGTGACGTGGCTTTCCCAATGCGCAACTCTATCTTTTTAGGACCCTGATCCAAAATGTCAATCTCAACAGGAATACCCATGGCAGCAAACATCTCCCGAAACCGGCCTGCAGCTGTTTTGGCCTCCGTATGAACTTCAAACTTGATGTAGATGTAGCGTTCGTCTTCCCGGTAGGTCTGGTGATCTACCACCTCAATCTCTCCCTCATCTGCACTAACAAACAGTTCCTCTTCGACGTCGGAAATCTCAGGCGAAATTTTGGACTTGAACAATTTGTGAAGTCTCCGTCCAGCTTTACGGAAAGCATCGTCCAATTCACTGCCAGATGAGCTCTCTGATTCGCTGTCAGAAAGCTTCTTGGCGGTTTTTGGCTTGCGAGAAGGTGCTTGGAGTTGGATGGTCACCTTGGCACTGTGGGAGACCTTGCCAAATTTATTGGAGGCTTCGCAGGTATATTTGCCCTTGTCATTCGTTTCTAAACCGGCAATGATCAAGGAGCAAGTCCCGTCACTGTAATTGTCTATGTGATAATGCCGCCCATCCTTAATTTCATTCCCGTCTTTCAGCCAACTGACTTTCATGTCTGTTTTGCTGTGGGCCATACACTCCAGATGGAGGGTGTCTCCCACCTTGCCGACAAAGTCCTTGAAGGTCTCAGCAAAGACTGGACGTTCCTGCTGTTTGATTTCCTTCCTCACTTTGTAACCTTTGAAGGCAGCTTGGATTTTGACGGCAGCTTGAGACATGGAAGGATCTTCCAAGTCTCCTTCCATAATCTCCATTTCGGCTGACTCCACAGGAGGAGGCGGTTCCTCACCAGACTTCTGCTGATCTTGAGAGACTTTCTCTACGACTTTGCGACTGATGCTAACCGTAGATGACCCAGCCTTCTTAAGGTAGGTGATTAATGAAGGTGTCCCGGCTCTGGATTCATCATCTGAACTTGTGACAGAGAAATCTGCTTCTCCAACTTTTGCAGATTCATCGCAAGTAGAATATTCCTCGGAATAGTATTGGGTTATCTCCACCTCCTCCTTCTTCCGCTTATGAAGCTTGTCGTCTTCTTCAGGCAGTTCGCTGATCGAATCCAAGGTCGGCTCGCGACTCATCCTCCGCTTCTTGGCCAGAGCTTCCCACAGAAGGTGGAGGTCCCCTTCCTGGGCAGCTTCAGGTGGCAAGCTGGGCTGGACCTCTTCATCTGCTACTTTGCCTGGCTCTTTAGAAATTGGTGCTTCCTCAACAACTTCTTCCAGTATCGACACTGGAGAAACTAAGAAACGAAACGGTGAGATTTTTATTAGGAATTTGGGACATAGCAACTTCTAGACATAAAAGAAGAAGATCAACAGGACAATCTCAGTTTTGGAAATCACCATTTTAGAATCAATCAATCAGTAATCAGTCAATCAATCTGGATTAATATAGTACAGGTAATCCTCGATTTATGACCACAACCAAGCCCCAAATTTCCATGGTTCTAAGCAAGGCAGTTAAGTGAGCCGCACCCCATTTTAAAACCTTTTTTTGCCATGATTCTTAAACAAATCACTGCAGTTGTTAAGTGAATCACATGGTTGTTAAGTAAATCTGGCTTGCCAAGTGCCCAAATTTTGATTAAATAAACATGGGGATGCTGTGATGGTCGCAAGTGTGAGAACCAGTCATGTCACTTTTTTCAGTAAAGTTAGTCATTGACTTATAACTATTCATGTAATGACCATTCATTTAATGACCGTTACAACAGCACTGAAAAAAAATGATTTACAACCTGTCCTCACACTTACAACCTTTGTAGTGTCCCCATAGTCAGGAGCTCAATATTCTGGCTCTGAGCAACAGAGCGTATATATGACTGTTACAGCGTCCTGCGTGACATGATCTGCATTTGCGACCTTCCCAGCCAGCTTCGGATGAGCAAAGCTGATGGGGGAAATAGATTCACTTAATGACATTGTAATTCATTTAACAACTGCAGTGATTTGCTTAACAACCCTGGCAAAAAAGATCTTAAAATTGGACAAGACTCACTTATAACCTCGTTGCTGAGCAGCGGAATTTCTAGTCCTAGTTGTGGTTGTCTCTGCTGGTTAATGACCCAAATACAATTATATGACTTGTGGTCGTAAAATGAGGATTACCTGTAGGAATTCTAACTTACCGTCAATCGAAAGATTGGCAGAGGTTTTGATTTCAGGCGAGGTGATGCAGGTGTAGGATCCTTGATCTTCAGATTTAAAATCGTGTATGATGAGCGTCTGTTTTTTGCCTTCAGAGACGATTTCATATCGTCCTCCGGGTTGGATCGGTTCTTTCCCTTTGACCCAAATCACCTCTTGGGTCTCGCTGGACAATTCGCACTGCAACTGGGCCTTCTCTCCTTGTGTGGCAGACTTGTCAACCAAAGGCAGAGTGACTTCCACAGGTTCTAAAATTCAACACACAAAAACCAATTTACAGGGTAGTCCTTGACTTGCAACCATTTGTTTAGCGACCATTCAAAGTTACAACAGCACTGAATAAGTGACATGTGACTGTTTTTCATACTTATGACCATTGCAGCATCCCCAGAGTCATGTGATCAAAATTCAGACCTTGGCATCTGGTCCATATCTTTGACTGTTGTCACATACAAGGAAGGTGTAAGAGGATATATATACGTGTGTGTGTGTGTGTGTGTGTGTGTGTATGTATACATATGAATTGAATTACAATAGTAAAATTAATTCAAACTAAAAGAAAGAAGAATAGAAGAAAAGAGAGAAAGGTGCAAAAGATATAAAGAACAGAAAACAAAGAAAGTAAAAGAACAGGGGAGATTGAAAATATATTTCAATCAACACAAGTATAGAATATACTCTTCACTGCTGTTACTATTAGTAACACAGTTGTTAAGCAAATTTGGCTTCCCCATTGACTTTGCTTATCAAGAGATTGCAAAAGGGGATCACATGATCCATGACACTGCAACCGTCATAAATGAGTTACCAGGCATCTGAATACTGATCACGTGACCATGGGGATGCTGTAACAGTGGTAACTATGAAAAATGGTCATGTCACTTTTTTCAGTGCCGGTGTAGCTTTGAATGGTCACTAAATGAACTGTTCTAAGTCGAGGACTACCTGTTTTCCAAGTGTGGCCTCACCAGTGCAGTATAGAGCGATAGTATCACTTTTTCTGATCTTGATGCAGCCCAGGATTGCATTAGCCTTTTGGGCTGGTGCAGCACACTGCTGGCTCACACTTAAGTGGTGATCCAGTAGAATTCGAAAGATCCCTCTCATAGTTGCTATTGTTGAGCCAAGTGCCACCTATTCTGTACCTGTGCATTTGGTTTTTCCTGCCTAGGTGCAGGATCTTACTGAACCACATCTGGTTGAATGTGGTCCAATGCCCACTAACTGTTCATTCTTTGTTGTGGTGAACAACTTTGCTTTTCATGCAGTAATCCTCAATTTCCTTTCCTTTCTCCAGAAGGGATCAATTTGTATCAATCTACTAAGGACTTAGTAAATAGAACATGGAGTAATAGAGTTGAAAGGGACCTTGGAGGTCTTCTAGTCCAACTCCCTGCTCAAGCAGGAGACCCTATGCCATTTTACACAAATGGTTGTCCAGTCTCTTTTTGAAAGCCTCCAGTTATGGAGCACCCACAACTTCTGAATGCAAGTTATTCTATTGGTTAATTGCTCTCAGCGTTAGGAAATTTCTCCTTAGTTCTAGGTTGCTTCTCTTGGTTAGATTCCATCCATTGTTTCTTGTCTTGCCTATTGGTGGTTTGGAAAATAGTTTGACCCCTCTCTGTAGGTACCCCTCAAATATTGGAACACTGCTATCATGTTCTCCTTAGTTCTTTTCATTAAACTAGACATACCCAATTCCTGCAACTATTCTTCATATGTTTTTGCCTCCAGCCCCCTTATCATCTTTGTTGCTCTTTTCTACACTCTTTCCAGAGTCTTAATATCTTTTTTGTATTATGGTGACCAGAACTGGATACAGTATTCAAGTATGATTTTACTAAGGCTTTGTAAAGAGGTACTAGAATTTCACATGATCTTGATTCTATCTCTCTGTTAATGCAGCCTAGCACTGTGTTGGCTTTTTTGGCAGCTGCAGCACACTCTTGGCTCATGTTTAAGGGAATAATAGTAATAATAATAATAATAATAATAATAATAGTAGTAGTAGTAGTAGTAGTAGTAGTAGTAGTAGTAGTAGTAGTAGTAGTAGTAGTAAAAGTTGGAAGGGACCTTGGAGGTCATCTAGTCCAACCCTCTGCTCAGACAGGAAACCCTACACCATTTCGGACAAATGGCTGTCCAGTCTCTTCTTAAAAACTTCCAGTGTTGGAGCATTCACTGCTTCTGGAGGCAGGTTGTTCCACTGATTAATTGTTCTAACTGTCAGGAAGTTTCTCCTTAGTTCTAGGTTGCTTCTCTCCTTGATTAGTTTCCACCCGTTGCTTCTTGTCCTGCCTTCAGGTGCTTTGGAAAATAGCTTGATTCCCTCTTCTTTATGGCAGCCCCTGAGATATTGGAACACTGGATTGTCCACTAGGACTCCAAGATCCCTCTCACAGTTACTGGCATTAAGCCAAATTTCACCTAATCTATTCCTGTACATTTGGTTTTTCTTATGCAAGTGTAAAACTTTACTTTTATCTACCTTGAATTTCATTTTGTTAGATAGGGCCTAGTGTTCAGTTTGGTCATTTTGCATCAATCCTATCCTGTACGCAAGTTGCTTGATGTCTTGTGCTTGTTGGTGTCCGTTTAGCCACCTATGAATCAAAACTGATTTCAAGAAAACAATCACCTGTTCCGACTTACCTATGACGGTCAATTTTGCAGACACAATAGCATCTCTGGCAGCGAAGGTTATCTCCCCAGAGTGGAGAAGCTGGGCTTTTTTTAGAATGAGTTTGTAAGTATTTCCTTCGACTTCAATTTTCCAGTTTTCATTTGGTTGGATGTCTACGTCATTAATATACCAGGCAATCTCATGAACAGGTACTGCTTCACTTAACACGCAGCTAAAGACGGCTTGTTCCCCGGCACGGACGGTGACGTCTGTCAGAGGCTGCAGGAATTCCAGTCTCCATCCTGAAACAATCAGAAATGACACCATCAATATTTTCAAAGTAAAGAAGAAAGTGAGATTTTGGGAAACTTTGGGGGAAAGTAGGCTGATTAATAAAAAACAGAAGTACAGGTAGTCCTCGACATGCGAAAATTCATTTAGTGACCGTACTAAGTTATAACAGTACTGGAAAAGGGACTTATGATCATGTGAAGTATTAGTACCACTCTATAAAATCCTAGTGAGGCCACACCTGGAATACTGCAGCCAATTTTGGTCACTATATCACAAAAAAAAATGTTGAGAGTTTGGAAAAAAAAAATTCAAAGAAGAGCAACGAAGATGATCAAAGACCTGGAGACTAAAACATACGAAGAACGGCTACAGGATTTAGGTTTGGCTTGTCTAAAGAAAAGAAGAAATAGGGGAGACATGATAGCAGTGTTCCAGTATATGAGGGGCTGCCACAAAGCAGAGGGGGTCAAACTATTCTCCAAAGTACCAGAGGGCAGCACAAGAAACAATGATTGGAAAATGATAAAAGAGAGAAACAATCTGGAATTAAGGAGAAACTTCCTAACAGTGAGGACAATTAACCAGTGGAACAGCCTGCCTCCAGAAATCGTGAGTGCTCCATCACTGGAGGTTTTTAAGAAGAGACTGGACAGTCACTTGTCTGAGATGGTTTAGGTTCTCCTGCTTGAGCAGGGGGCTGGACTAGGAGGCCTCCAAGGTCCCTTCCAGCTCTACTATTCTATTCTATTCTATTCTATTCTATTCTATTCTATTCTATTCCATTCCATTCCATTTCATTCCATATTCCATTTCTTCTATTCTATTTTGTTCTGTTCTTATTTTTATTCTATTCTATTCTATTCTATTCCATTCCATTCCATTCTATTCCATATTCCATTTCTTCTATTCTATTCTATTCTATTCTATTCTATTCTATTCTATTCTATTCTATTCTGTTCTGTTTTTATTTTTATTCTATTCTATTCTATTCTATTCTATTCTATTCTATTCTATTCTATTCTATTCTATTCTATTCTATTCTATTCTATTCTATTCCATTCCATTCCATTTCATTCCATTCTATTCCATATTCCATTTCTTCTATTCTATTCTGTTCTTATTTCTATTCTATTCTATTCTATTCTATTCTATTCTATTCTATTCTATTCTATTCTATTCTATTCTATTCTATTCTATTCTATTCTATTCTATTCCATTCCATTCCATTCCATTCCATTCCATTGTTTTTCACACTTACAACCATTACAGCATCTCTATGGTGACAAGATCAAAATTTAGATGCTTAGCAATTAACTCATATTTATGACAGTCGCAGTGTCCCGGGGTCATGTGATCCCCTTTTGTGATCTTCTGACATGTAAAATCAATGGGGAAGCCAGATTCACTTAACAGCCATGTTACTAATGTAACAACTGCAGATAACAACTGCATTGATTCACTTAACAGTTGTAGCAAGAAATGGGATAAAACAACAAATATCTCACTTAGCAACATAAATTTTGGGCTCCATTATGGTTGTAAGTTGAGGACTATCTGTACATGACAATGGACCCATTTCCCAGCTGTACTGCTCACAGGTGAAGTATCTCGGCTGCTATGCATGTTTATTGTGGTTATTTTTATTGTTTTTTATTATCTTAGAATTTTTTTAGTATTTGCATTGTGATTTTCTTTTTAATTGTAAGCCATCCACAGTTATTGATTGAGGTGGGCAGCTTTAGAAAGATAGTCTTTGACTTACAACCGTTTGTTTAATGACCGCTCAAAATTGCAACAGCACTGGAAAAAGGAAATTGTGACCATTTTTCACACTAACGACTATTGCAGCATCCTCATGGTCATGTGATCGAAATTCAGACACTTGGCAACTGGCTCATATTTGTGACAGTTGCACAGTCCTGGGATCACTTCTGACAAGGAAAGTCAATGGGGAAGTCCCTGTCACTAACTTAACAATTGTGGTGATTCACTTAACAACTGTGGCAAGAAAGATCGTAAAATGGGGCAAAACTCACTTAACAAGTGCCTCACTTAGCCACAGAAATTTTGGGCTCAGTTGTGGCCATAGTCGAAGACTACCTGTATCTGATTGTCTTGTGCAACAAGATATCTGATTGTCACCTTTGACGTTCAAGAAAGCAGACGTGACCACATCGCTTGCTTGGAAAGAAACCCTGCAGCTGTCTTGGACTTTGAGGTTCTTCAGAAGCAGAAGATGGCGGAGTCCATTTTCAAAATAAACCAATTCCACATTTTCGGACGTTTTTGCCGGCACATCATCGATCAGCCAGTTATAATTGTAGATTTCTGGCTTGGATAGATAACACTCAAAAAGGGCTTCCCCTCCTTCCATCGCATCCACGTTCTCAAGGCCCTGGATGACTGTATTCTTGGCTGTTAGGACAAAAGAAATTAATGGAATTAATAAGAAAAAGGCCTCAATCCCTGACTTTCCTATCACATGGATAGTCCTCGCTTTGCAACTCTTTGTTTAGAGACTGTTTGAAGTTATAAGAGCACAGAAAAAGTGACTTAGGGCCGATTCTCATGACCGTTGTAGCATCCCCAAGGTCATGTGATCAGAATTCAGATGCTTGGCAATTAATTCACAGATATGATGGTTACAGTGTCCCAGTGTCATGTGTTCACCATTTGTGACCTTCTCAGGCAGCTCCTGATTAGCAAAATCAATGAGAGAAACCAGATTCACTCAACAACCACCTGATTTACTTAACAATCACAGGAATTCACTTAAAAACCATGGCAAAAAAGGTCATAAAATGAAGCATGACTCACTTAATAGTTGCCTTGCTTAGCAACATAAATGTTGAGTTCAGTAGTAATTGTAGTTGTACCTATACAGCATTTAAGTTAGCTGGAAATAATTATATATTAATGTAATGTAAAATTATTATAATATAATATAATATAATATAATATAATATAATATAATATATAAAACTTTAGACAGATCGCAAACTTGGTTGTTTGCAATATTTTTGAGTTATATTCAAAAAATGAAGTGACCATCATCTTTAGGTGAAATTCAACCTTCATTTTGATGTAGGTTAAGAGTTTTAGATAGGAGAAAGAGTTTTTATTGGATTGCTAAATGCACAGGAATAGGATCAGGAGCTTCTGCAGAGAGGGTCAAATGCTGCACATATTTTTTTTAAAAAATAGTTTAATTTCATGGTTGCATCTTTGTTGAATTTTCTTCCTTATGGAGATGTCTCCAATTAGGACTGTAGCATTATAAAGAAGAAGTAATCCTACACTAAGGTTTGGCTCAACCAGATTTCAATCAAGGGCAAGATAAGGGCTCGAATCAAGAAAAAAAATCATACACACACATACATAAATGTTGTATGTGACAATGAGTAAACGTAAAGGTAAACCTTGTGGGTGTCCTCATGAGGACACAAGGAAGTGACAACAGATTGCACACGTTGCTTTGATATCCATGGAGATTTCCTCTTTAATTATGCTTTTCTTATGCCATAAAAACGTTTCTGTAAAGAACCATGAGTAATCCCAGTGAAACTCAAGCCTCGGATATTTGTTTGTTTCTTTGTTTATGTCTTGCCTTTATTATTTTTTTATAAAGAACTCAAAATGGCAAACATATCTAACACTCCTTCCCCTCCTATTTTCCCCATAATAACCCTGTGAGGTGGGTTGGGATGAGAAAGAGGGACTGGCTCAAAGTCACCCAGCTGTATTTTGGGCCTATGGTGGGACTAGAACTCACCATCTGTTGGTGATTGGCCCAAAATCACCCAGATATCTTTCATGGCTAAGGCGAGACTAGAATTCAGTATCTCCTGGTTAATGGCTTAAAGTTCCCCAGTTAGCTTTCATGCCTAAAGCAGGACTAGAACTCACAGTCTCCCGGTTTCTAACTTGGTGCCTTAACCTCTACTTGATCTTGGCTGGTGCAGAGACTGTAAGCATGATCTGAAGCATGCGGTACAATTGTGTTTTTTTAATGGCCATAATAAAAGGCATAATTTGATCTTTCTTTTTATCATCACAAAGCTTTACCATAGTGAATTTATTTAAAAATGGATCGTTGTTTTTTTACAGAATTCAAAGCAACGTAGCAGCCAAGCATTCAAAAAATATAATGCAAGCAATAAAATCATTAAAAAAATTAAATAACTTCAGAACATTAGACAAGCCAAATAAAAAAAATATATTTCATAAAATATGCCTTTCAAAAGCTTCAGCTCCGAGTAAGAGCAGATGACAATTAAGCTTGCAATAACACAGAACAATTACAAAATGTTTTGGGCTGCTCAAATGCATTGCTGAGTTATCCTTACAACAGCCCTGCAAGGTAGGCCAGGATTCCTGTTCTTCAACTATGTACCGGACCACTGAATTGCTGACACTGACATGCATTAAGAAAACTCTTCATGGTAGCAATGCAAATTCAGCCAGTGATTTTCCCAGCTCTCTGGTTCTCTCTGAATTTATTTTATGCAGTTAGTATGTTGCCAAAATTAAGGGCAGATAGAAGAAATCAAACCAAGTGTGTTTGGAAAATGCAGGCAAGTTAAAATCTGCATGACCTCAAAATTCTCATCATTCATCTGAGTTTCTTTGTGACAGCTAAGAGCCTAAAAATTTAATACAAATGCTTAATAATAGAAGAGAATATTTGTAGTTCAGGGTTGAACTGCAGGGTCTTTGGTGCTCTCAAAAATTGATCGTTTTTACAACCCAACAAGATAACAGCATCAGTGCTAAAAGTGAGGGAGGTTCTAGCTTCTAGCACTGATGATGTTATCTAGTTGGGTAGTGGAACGTCTGCAAGAAAACCAACCAGCTCAGAGAGCACCAAGGACCCCACAGTCATTTTCCTCCTCCTCCTCCTCCTCCTCCTCCTCCTCCTCCTCCTCCTCCTCCTCCTCCTCCTCCTTTCCCACTTCCTTCTAGCACTGATGATATAACTTAGCTGGGTCATGAAACGTCTGCAACAAAAACATCAAGTTCAGAGCACACCAAGGACCTCACAGTCCTCCTCCTCTTCCTCCTCTTCCTCCTCCTCCTCCTCCTTCTCTCCACATACCCCACTTCCTTCTAGCACTGATGACATAAACTAGTTGGGTCATGAAACGTCTTGCCAAAAAAAAAAAAAAACAAGTTCACAGTACACCAAGGACCCCACAGTCCTCCTCCTCTTCCTCTCCACAAACCCCACTCCCTTCTAGCACTGATGATACAAACTAGTTAGGTCATGAAATGTCTGCAACAAAAAAACCAACTTCAAAGCAGACCAAGGACCTCACATTCCTCCTCCTCCTCCCCACAAACCCACTCCCTTCTAGCACTAAGATGTAACCAAGTTGGGTCATGAAACATCTGCAAGAAAACAACCAAGCTCAGAGAACCACAATAACCCTGCATGAATGCTTATGTTCCTACATAAGGTTTTCCTGTTCCCCAATGCCGGCTAAAATTGTTAGTTGGACTCTTTGTACCGAAAAATCTCCTCTTGCTCTTTGATTTCCAAAAAGCTAGTCGCTTAACCAGGGGAATGACTTCACCTCCAGAGGTTGTGGGTACTCCAATATTGGAGGTTTTTAAGAAGTGATTGGACAGCCATTTGTCTGGAATGGTATAGAGCCTCTTGCGTGAGCTAGAAGACCGCCAAGATCCCTTCCAACTCTGTTATTTTGTTATTCTGATATTGGTCACCAAAAGGAAGTTGGTTTGGGCCTCGTGTCAGCTGCAGTGGTGTTCCCATGATCATCTTCTTCCATTGTGGTTGACCTCACCTTGAACATCAAGCATGGCCTCCACTTTGGTGCCTCCAGCTTCACAAGAGTAAATCCCAGTGTCACCAGGAAGAGCCGGCTTGATTTTCAGTCTGGCCACGTTCCAGTCCTGCTCAACCACAACTCGCTGGCCGTCTGCCCAAAGGGGCTGGTCATCCTTCTTCCAAACGGCCTGCACGGGCCGAGAATATTGGCAGATGAATTCTGCAGTCCCGTCTTCTTCCAGGGTTAGGTCCTGCATGGGGCTGACCACTTCGATGGTCGGATCTGTCAACCGATAGGTCAGGTGTTAGTGCAGGCTTGGGTGAATATTTTTTGCTTTTAAAGGAGGACCCTCAGCGAGTTGTATGAAAGCAGGGATCAGAAGCACTCTTTAGTTTGCTAAGGTGGTTTAATGCTTGCTTGGCTCAGCGATGAAAATGATAGAAGCACATAGGTTAGCTAAAGGGGGCAGCAAATCATCAGTGACCGAGTGGCTGAAAGCAGTTTTGCCTAACTCAAGGATATGGACTGCAACTCCCAGAATTCCTCAGCCAATGTGGAGATTGCAGAGAATTCTGGGAGGTGAGCTATTGACAAAGCTGGCCAGGTTAAGTCCTTTTTCCTAACACCATAGTCCTCGACTTACAATCTTTTGTTTAATGACCATTCAAAGTTACCACAGCAATGAAGAAAGTGACTCTAGACTTACGATTTGTTGCAGCATCCCCATGATCATGTGATTAAAATTCAGATGCTTCACAACTAGTTCATATTTAAGACAATTGCAATGTTCCAGGAGTCATGGGATCTGATCCCAATTGTGGTCATAAGCCGAGGACTATCTACTGACAATACTATACCTGAATTAGTTACTGTACTCAGATGGGTATTTAAGCACCTCTGAAAATCTCCTGTTTGAATCACCTTAGACCAGTGGTTCTCCACCTGTGGGTCGGGACCCCATTTGGGGTCGAACGACCATTTCACGGGGGTCGCCAAACAAGGCTGTCCGCCATTTTTTCCCCCTTTTCTTTGGCCACGCCCCTGGCACCCGGTGATGTATAAGTGGTTGGGGGTCACCACAACATGGGGAACTGTATTATGGGGTCGCAGCATTACAAAGGTTGAGAACCACTGCCTTAGACTATATTTTGTTACTAATTAAATTTGTATGCTGTCCCTCTTGCTATCAAGAGACCCTATTCGTGACTGGCTCGCTCGCAAATGACAACCACCGAACAAAATTGAACTGAAAACCATTTTGTTGAAATGCCCTGCAAAAGTTTCCAGAAGCACCTAAAACCAGATACGTATTTATTTTATTTATTAAACTTTTATGCCGCCAATATTTATGACAGTTCGGCAGATCCAGCAACGGGAAAGCACAGATGCTCCTAAATCTATTACATGCCATTGTAAGCCTTCCAGAATCACTTCAGATTAGCGAGGCAGGCAGCATATAAATTTAAGAAATAAATAAATATCTTCCAAGGACAGTGAGTAAGGTGCAGGATTGTGTTTAAGGTGGTGGTGCCTAGTGGTTAATGCATTCCTTCCAGGAGCTGTTTTGCAGGAATTGGTTAGGAGTCCAGTGACAAAGGAACAAGCGCAGCATGGCGGTCGCTTGACACGGAAAGCCTGAAATACCTTTGATTAATAATTTAGCTGAGGATATCAGAGAACCTGCTCGGAAGATCACTGTTCCTGAATCATTGAGACCCAGGTCTTTTAAGGTCAGCGTGTGAATGGTCCCATCTTGCATCGAGATTTGATTTGCAGGGCTGTTGTGAAGAGGGGAGCCATCCAGCCACCACTGTGCCTTGTGTGTTCCAGATCGGGAGAGCTCGCAGGTAAAAGTAGCCGATTCCCCGGCAAAAATATCCGTGTTCTTTAAACCAGAAACTATCTGTATTTCCTCTTCTGTGTAACAGAGGAAGAGAATGCACGCAACGGAGGTGTGAAAACGGACCGTCTTTGTGTTTCTACTCATCTGACAACATGAAACGTTTTGCAAGGAGAGACATTGCAAAATTAGCACCCAAGAGTAAAACTCTGCAAACTTACACTGAAAGCTACAAAAGTACAGGAGTCCTCATCTTACACCCATTTGTTTAGTGACCAATGTTACAACGACACTGAAAAAAGTGACTTATGACTGGTCCTAGCATTTATGACCATTGCCGTATCCCCATCGTCACGTGATAACAAAATTCAGATGCTTGTCAACCAGTATTCCAGCATCATGTGATTACCTTTTATGACCTTCCTAATCAGCTTCTGATAAGCAAAATCAGTGAGAAATGCTGGATTCACTTAACAACCATGTGATTCACTTAACAATGGCAGTGATTCACTTAACAACCATGGCAAAAAAATCATAAATCAGGGGCATCTCACTTAGCAACTGCCTTGCTTAGCAAACGGGTCAATTTTGGTTATAAGTTGAGGACTACCTGTCATCATATCCCAGATATTATCTTTTTTATTTCTGTTCTGATTTTTCACAAAGCCAGCACAATACAGCTCTAAGCTTAACTTTTCAAAATCACCCAAAATCACACATTAATCCCTTTTTTAAAGCAATCTCACATCAGAACTGCAGAAGCAAACTGCAGTAAGCATCCTACATGTTAGTCATCTGTACAACAAAGAGATATTTCATTTGCGATTGTTCATTTTTCAGATCTACTGAACTTCCCAGTGACTATGTTAGAAAGATTGATTTGCCTCCAAACCTAGTTTAATAACAGGAAAAGGCACAAAACAGATGCGTAAGTTTCACTTTCGTGTATAGAAATAACTTGCCCTTAAAAACTTGAAAATAAAGAGGAATTCCCTAGTCCAGTGATGGCAAACCTATGGCACGGGTGCCAGAGGCAGCACTCAGAGCTCTCTCTGTGGAAACAGGCATCGTCACCCCAGTCCTAGGCCTTCAGCTGGGTTTTATAAAACCTTTTAACTTTAGGCCTCCATTGCCGTGTGCAAAAAAAAAAAAAAAAAGTTCAATCGGTCAATTTTAACTTTTCGCGAGGAAAAAAAAGATCTCGCAAAGTTGGAATAGATTGATTGAACTTTTTAGTCCCACCCAGTCTACCATTACGACCGCAGCCACACCCACCCAATGGGCCATACCTACCCAATGGGCCACACCCATCCAGCACCCGACGATGCATAAGTGGGTTTTGGGTTGCAGTTTGGGCACTCAGTCTCTAAAAGGTTTGCCATCACTGCCCTAGTCTATGTAGCAATGGAATAATAGCCTGTGTCAAGGTCCACTAATTGTTATCACTGATAGGAAATTTCTCCTTACTTCTAGGTTGGATTTCTCTCTGATAATCTTCCACCCTGTTGCTTCTTATCCTCTCCTCAGGTGCTTTGGAGAATAGAATGACGGAATAACAGAGTTGGAAGAAACCTCAGAGATCTTTTAGTCCAACCCTCTCCGTGAGGAGGAAACTCTATTCCATTCTGGACAAATTGTTGTCCAATCTCTTCTTAAAAATCTCCATGTTGGATCACCCACCACTTCTGAAGGCAAGCTATTCCACTGGTTAATTGTCCTCCCTGTTAGGAAGTTTCTCCTTAATTCCAGGTTGCTTCTCTCCCTGATTAGTTTCCATTTGTTACTTCTCGTCTTGCTTTCAGATGCTTTGGAGAATAGGTTGCCCCCCCTTCTTTGTTGCAACGCTTCAAATATTTGAAGACTGCTATCATGTCACCCCTAGTTCTTCTCTTCATTACACAGTTCCTGCAACCATTCATCATATGCTTTAGCCCCCAATTCCCTGATCATCTTTGCTGCTCTGCCCTTACACTCCTTCTGGAGTCTCCATTTTTTCTTTTTTTTGTAAATTTGGCGACCACAACAGGACACAGCATTCCAAGTGTGGTCTTACCCAGTGCAGTATAAAGCCGCCCTAATACTTTACAAGATCTTGATACTATCCCTCTGTTGATGAGTTTGACAACGTCAAATCAACTGGCTGTAGCATTTACAAAATACAGATAAGAACTAGGAACACACCTTGTACATATACCGAGGCTGTGGACAGCTCGTCTCCAGTGCTGCATGTGTACAATCCACAATCCTCCGGGTCCACGTCATGGATGATCAGCTCAACCGTGGTGCCTCTCTGCTTCATCTCATATTTGGCGCTGGGCTGTAGAATGAGGGACCCTTTCCACCACTCAATGGCTGTGTCAGGACTTGAGATCTTGCCACACAGGACAGCTTTCCCTCCGGTTTCCACCTCAATGTTCTGTAATCCTTCTTCAAAGAAGATGGGTAACACTACCAGGGAGAAACGAAACAAAAGTGTTGTGATGCCTTCAAAACCCTTTGCAGAAATTAAATGATACCTCTAAAGCAGGGGTGTCAAACTCAATTTCATTGAGGGCCGCATCAGCATTGCAGTTGCCCTTGGGGGGTGTGTGGCCAGGGTGGGTGTTGCTTACTGGGTGGGCATGGATGGAGTGGATGTGGCCTACTGGGTGGGCATGGCCAGCTCTACATCGTTTGTGTCAAGGGTGCCCGTGGGGGCCTGGGCAGGAGTGGGAGAGATCTGAAGGTCTCTGGCAGAAGGGGGGGGGACCGGGGCAAGCGCCAAGGCACGGTCCATTTCTTCATTCCTCACAAAGGGTGACACTTTCCCAGCGCACACCCAGGAGGCGGGGCCAACGTGGCAGGGGCTGGTTCTTCGCTGTTTCCAGACGGCCTTGTGAAGCTAAGACTGAATGCGTTTTAGCATAGATGGCCACCACAAAATTGTAGATTGGCTCCCGGCCGGCCTGGGCCAGGGCCAAGGCAGCTGGGGCCGTTCCCTCACTGTTTCCAGGATGGCTTCGTGGGCCACATGAAACCACTTTGCGGGCCGCATCATAAGTAAGAGTCAGTTGCCAAGGTTCCAAATTTTGATCACCTGACCATGGGAATGCTGCAACGGTTGTAAATGTAAAAAATGGTCATAAGTCACTTTTTTCAATGACAATGTAACTTTAAACTGTCAATAAGTCAAAGACATAAAATTTAAAAAATAAAATACAAGATTAAAATATGTACGAGCTAAACATATTTTCCCCATAAACATCATTTGTGTTCTGCCATGCTGCCGTGAGGTCCTTAAGTGAACACCAATCAGGGCCCAAAGGGCATGCATACAAAATGTGTTGTTGTCTTCATGTCACCACAATCTCAAAGAGCAGAAGCGACTGGATAGCCCCATTTGTACAGAGTATTTCTGGATCTTGTTGTACCTGTGCGCAGTCTATAGGTAGTCCTCAAATTACAGCCGTTTGTTTAGCACTAAAGTTAATCAAAGTTACAACAGCACTGAAAGGAGTGATGGATGACTAATCCTCACAATTATGACTCTCGTAACATCCATACCAAAATTGGATGCTAGGCAACAGGCAAGTATTTACAAAAGGGTCCCATTTATCGCTATTTATGATCTTCCTAGCTGGCTTCTAATAAGCAAAATCTCTGGGGGAAGCAGATTTGCTTAATGATTACTTGATGTACTTAATAGGCTCACTGGTTCACTTAACCACCCTGACAAAAAAGGCTATAGAATAGGCTTGACTCACTTAACAACTGCCAAGCTCAGCAGTGGAAATCCTGGTACCAATTGTGATTGTATGTTGACGGTAGAATTCCCATCAAATTCATACATTGGAGAAAACAACCAAACTCAGAGAGCACAAAAGACTTCACAGTTCAGCCATAAGCTACAAATACTCTCTAGAGCAGGGGTGTCAAACTCAATTTCATTGAGGGCTGCATCAACATTATGGTTGCCCTTGGGGGGCCAGGTGGGTGTGGCCAGGGTGGGTGTGGCCTACTGGGTGGGTGTGGCCAGCTCTACATCGTTCACGTCAAGGGTGCCTGTGGGGGCCTGGACAGGAGTAGGACAGATCTGAGGGTCTCTGGCAGAAGGGGGTGGGACTGGGGCAAGCGCCAAGGCATGGTCCACTGGAGGAACCTCACTGTTCCTCTCAGGCCATGCAGGGGGGGGGGCTTATGGAGCTAAGACTGAATGTGTTTCAGCATAGAGGGCCACCACAAAATTGTACATTGGCTCCTGACCGGCCTGGGCCAGGGCCAAGGCAGCGGGGGCTGTTCCCTCACTGTTTCCAGGATGGCTTCATGGGCCACATGAAACCACTTCGCAGGCCGCATCTGGCCCCCGGGCCTTGTGTTTTACATGTCTGCTGTAGATGTTGCTGGAAGTTGCACAACATTCCCTACCTTTGACTTTCACGGTGGCAGTGGTCTGCTGGTCTCCTGAATCGCAGGTATAGTCACCATCGTCCTGAACTTCCAGATCATAAATGAGAAGCTCAGCAAAGTTCCCTTCTTGTCTGATCTCATACTTCTCACTCGACTGAAGCTTCGTGTTTCCTTTTTTCCATACCACAGGTACCATTGGCTTAGACAACTCACAACACAAGGACACAGTGTTCCCTACTTCAACCTCCTTGCTCTGTAAACCTCGTTTGAAGAACACCGGCAAAGCTGAAAGAGAGGCAGACACTAAAAGAGACCTTGTTGGGTGACAGCCCACCAACCAGAACACAGAATAACAGAGTGGGAAGGCACATTAGAGGTCTTCTAGTCCAACCCCTCAAGCAGGAGACCCTATACCATTTCAGACAAATGGCTGTCCAGTCTCTTCTTAAAACCCTCCAGTGATGGAGCACCCACAACTTCTGGAGACAAGTCGTTCCACTGATTAATTGTTCTCACTGTCAGGAAATTTCTCCTTAGTTCCAGGTTGCTTCTCTCCCTGATTTGTTTCCATCCATTGTTTCTTGTCTTGCTTTCTGGTGCTTTGGAGAATAGAATCATAAAATAACAGAGTTGAAGGATACCTTGGAGATCCTCTAGTAGTCCACCCCCCTGCTCAAACAGGAGACCCTATACCATTTCAGACAAATGTCTGTCCAATCTCTTCTTGAAAACCTCCAGTGATGGAGCACCCACCACTTCTGGTGGCAAGTTGTTCTCACTGTCAGGAAATTTCTCCTTAGTTCTAGGTTGGTTTTCTCTTTGATTAGTTTCCATCCATTGTTTCTTGTTCTGCCTTCAGACGCTTTGGAAAATAAATTGACCCCCTCTTCTTTGTGGAAGCCTCTCAAATACTGGAGCACTGCTATCATGTCACCCTAGTCCACTGATGGCAAATCTTTTAGAGATTGAGTGCCCAAACTGCAACCCAAAACCCACTTATGCATCGCCGAGTGCCAGGTGGGTGTGGCCATTGGCTGGGTGTGGCCCATTGGCTGGGTGTTGCCCATTGGGTGGGCATCGCTGCAGTGGTAACGGCAGACTGGGTGGGACTAAAAAGTTCAATCGATCAATTCCAACTTTGCAAGATTTTTTTTCCCGCGAGAAGTTGAAATTGATTGATTGAACCTTTTTTTTTTGCACACGGTGTTAGAGGCCTAAAGCAAAAAGGTTTTATAAAACCCAGCTGAAGGCCTAGGACTGAGGCGATGGCGCGTGTGCCCACAGAGAGGGCTCTGAGTGATACCTCTGGCACCCGTGCCATAGGTTCGCCACCACTGCCCTAGTTCTTCTTTTCATTAAACTAGACCTACCCAATTCCAGCAACCATTCCTTATATGTTTTAGCCTTCAGTCCCCTGATCATCTTTGTTGCTCTTCTCTGTACTCTTTCCAGAGTCTCAACATCTTTTTTATATCATGGCGACCAAACCTGCATGCCGTATTCCAGGTGTGTCCTTCCTTACCAAGACCTTGTAAAGTGGTATTAACACTTCATGTGGTCTTGATTCTATCCCTCTGTCCAATCTTTTCTTGAAAACCTCCAATTCTTTCTAAATGCAGAATGGTTTAAGGTATTATTTTTTCTTGATTACCTATACAGCTAGTCCTCAACTTATAACCAGTCCTCATTTTGTGAATGTTTGAAATTACAACAGCACTGAAAAAAGAGACTTACAACCAGTCGTCACGTTGATGACCATCTTGATAGGCCTCAACTGATGACCACAACTGGAGCTGGAATTTCCATTGCTAAGCAAGGCAATGGAAAAGCATCAGGGCCAATATTATGTCATTTTTACCATGGTTCTAAAGCAAATCACTGCGGTTGTTAAGTGATTCACACAGTTGTTAAGCGAATCCAGCTTTTGCCATTGACTTTGCTTGTCGGAAGCTACCAATGGTGATTACATGACTCTGGGATACTGCAACTGTCAGTTGCCATGTATCTGAATTTTGATCACATGACCCTGGGGGTGCTGCAACACTCATAAGTATGAAAAACGGTCATAAGTTGCTTTTTTTCAGCAATATTGTAACTTCAAACAATTGCTAAACAAATGGTTGTCAAATGGAATACCTGCATAGTTTCGATACACATAGATGCATTGAAAAGATACCATCAAGCAATACGCTATCTTAAACCCTGAAATATTAAACAAAATGGTAAAACGGTAAACCAGAAGAAAATCTCTGAAGATTAAGTGGACGGATGAAGAGAGAGAAACAGGATCAAGAATAAGTAGGGCAGGAGATGAGATGAATAAAATGTCAGTAAGAACAGTTAACCAGTGGAATGGCTTGCCACTGGAAGTTGAGGGTGCTCCATCACTGAAGGTTTTCAAGAAAAGATTGGACAACCATTTGTCTGGGACAGTATAAGAACTGCCTTGGGCAGAGGGTTAGACTAGAAGATCTCCAACGTCCCTTCCAACTACTTATCTCAGTACAAGTAGTCCTTGACTTACAACAGTTCATTTAGTGACAGCTCAAAGTTACAACGACACTGAAAAAAGTGACTTATGACCGCTTATGACCATTGCAGCATCCCCAAGGTCACGTGATTTATATTCAGATTCTTGACAACTGACTCACATTTCTGACCGTTGCAGTGTCCTAGGGTCGTGCAATCCCCTTTTCTGACCATCTGACAAGCAAAATCAATGGGGAAACCAGATTCACTTACCACCGTGTTACTAATTTAACAACTGCAGTGATTCACTTACCAAATGTGGCAAAAAAAAATCGTAAAATGGGCCAAAACTCGCTTAACAAATTTCTCACTTAACAACATAAATTTTGGACTCAATTATGGTCATACGTTGAGGAGTACCTGTAGTTCTCCAATGGCTGCACTCACCTTTAACTTTCAGCTTGGCGGTGGTTTTCTTGTCAGCTGCACTGCAGATATATTCTCCTGAGTCTTCTGGGACCACATCATGGATGATCAAAGTGTAGGCATTGCCTTCAATCTTAACTTCAAACTTCTGGCTGGGCTGGATCAGGGATGATCCCTTTCTCCATTCCACTGGGATCCCAGGTTTGGAAAGCTCACAGTGGAAGGTTGCCATGCCGTTTTCATCTACTTCTGCATTCTCCAGCTTTTTTAGGAAGGTTATTGGTACAGCTATAGAGAGGCAAAAGAGACTTTTATTGAGTATATAGACCAGTGGTTCTCAACCTTTTTAATGCCGCGATCCCCAACCGGTCGTAAGTCAAGGACTACTCAACCGGTCATAAGTCGAGGACTACTCAACTAGTGCAGCACCATTTGCAGAATGGGACTTTTGGTGGGTTCAGCAGGGCAGAGACAGCCTGGACAATTCCTATTGGCTTTTGAAAGCCAATAGAATTAGACTCTATTCAAGAGAGTCTATTCTATTGGCTTTCAAAAGCCAATAGAATAAAAGGGAGTAGCACAGCTAAGGAAAAGGGGAAAAAAATGGCGGACTGCGTTGTTTGGCGACCCCCGTGAAATGGTCGTTCCACCCCAAATGGGGTCCCGACCCACAGGTGGAGAACCACTGATATAGACTGTAAAAGTCATCTCCAATGTACAGGTAGACTTCAGCTTACAACAATTTGTTTAGTGAACGTTTCAAAGTTATAATGACTCTGAAAAAAGTTACTTATGACTGTTTTCACACAACCATTGCAACATCCCTAATGTCACAAAAATTCAGAAGCTTCGCAAGTGACTCCTATTTGTGATGGTTGCAGTCATGTAGTCTATTTTGGTAACATTCTGACAAGCAAAGTCAACGAGGAGAGGTAGATTCATTTAACAAATATGTTACTAACTGAACTACAGTAATTCACTTAACAATTGTGGCAAGAAAGGTTGTAAAATGAGGCAAATTTCACTTAACAAATTTCTCAGAAATTTTGGGCTCGATTGTGGTCATCCTATATAATGTAAGAGCTGTAATGGCCACTGTGTAGGACAACCAGGCAGAAGATCGCAAAATGCATCCATCAACACCAACAGCTCCTCAGAAGACAAAATGAAAACTCCTTAATTGGACACAGTAACTGGGAAAATATCAGCATCCTAAAACAAGCCAAGCCCCCAAATGCTAGAGAATTCTTGGAAGACTGGCATTCAGACAAATTGGCCATCAACAGGCACAATGAGATAAAGGATATCTACACACCATTCAAAAGTGAGGATCAAAAAGCTAAAAGACCACAACAACTCCTTACCAGCAATCAATTCTCAGCTGAGCCAAAATTAATAACAAGGCTGACACTGGATCAAAAATCAAGAAGTAAACAATGTCCCAATCAAGGAAATATCAACTCAGACAAACTAGCTATTAGTAAATAACAGCCTAATCAAGAAATCACCAAGAACATTAAACTGGCAGGGTAAGCCACTTGTATATAAAGAGAGAGAGAGCAACCCCAGTCCCTTCAAGCATTGATGACGCTACCTAATTGGCCACCCTGCCAATAAGAAAGCCGTTAAAACTCTCCTGTTCCGGCAGGCCTGGGGCTGATGTCCCGGGGGGGGGGGCGGGATATGATCGGACTCGCGGTATGACTGTATTATTTTATTGTTTTATGATTGTTTTAATCTCTGTACACCGCCCTGAGTCCTTTGGGATTGGGCAGCATATAAATTAAATTAAATACAAATACAAATAATACAAATAGGGTTAGAGTTAGGGTGAAATGTCTGCTAGAAAACAAAAAGTTCATTCCATTGTCATGGACTCCACAGTTGTTCTCTTCCTCCCCCTCCCCCTCCCCCTTCCCCTCCTCCCCTCCTTCCCTTCCTTCCTTTCCTCCTCCTCCTCCTCCTCCTCCTCCTCCTATCGTGACTGCCAATCTCATCTTGATTTTTTTGACCCACATCTTCCCATGGTTGTACTTGTGGAAGATCAAGGTCCATCTGAACGACTGACTAACTTACCTTGCACCAATAACTGAGCCTGTGTTGAATTCTGACCAACTTGGAAACTGATGGTGCTGGAATCTTCAAGGGTGACTTTTCGGAGAATGAGCGTGTGAATTTTGCCTTCCACGGCAATTTGGTTCATTTCATTGGATTGCAGAGGCACACCTGCCAAACTCCATTGCACGTTTTTGGCCTTCTCATGAGAAATCACACAGCGAAACATAGCATCCTCTCCTTCAAGAAGGGTGAGATCTTTCAATTTTTCTTCTATGGTGGCCGGTATTTCTACAGTTCAAAGAGAGAAGTTTTTATTTCATTTGTTTCCCTGGGAATTTACATCCCACTGTTACATCCTGTTATATTTTTGCAGATGTTTCATGATCCAATTAGTTAATATCATCAGTGCTGCAAGGAAGTGGGGATTGCAGAGAGGAGGAGGAGGAGGAGGAAGAAGAAGAAGAAGAAGAACAACAAGAAGAAGAAGAAGAAGAAGAAGAAGAAGAAGAAGAAGAAGAAGAAGAAGAAGAAGAAGAAGAAGAAGAAGAGGAAGAAGAAGAAGAAGAAGAAGAAGAAGAAGAAGAAGAAGAAGAAGAAGAAGAAGAAGAAGAAGAAGAAGAAGAAGAAGAAGAAGAAGAAGAAGAAGAAGAAGAAGAAGAATATTGGTTCTTGAGGCTCTCTGAGCTACTTGCAGATGTTTCATGACCCAACTAAGCAATATCATCACATCTGCAAGAAAAGATCTGCAAGAAAAGATTTGCAAGAAAACAACAAAGCTCAGAGAGCACCAAGAACCACACAATTCTTCTCCTCCTCCTTTTTCCCCCTCTCCTCCTCCTTGCCCTTCCATTCTGCAACCCTCCCTTCCCTTCTAACATTGATGATACTCCCTAGTTGGGTCATGAAACATCTGCAAGAAAACAATCAAGCTCAGAGGGCACCAAGGACCCCACAGTTATTGACCATCTCCTCCTGCTCCTCCTCCCACTCTTCATCCTGCTCCTCTTCCTCTCCACAAATCCCCCTCCCTTCTAGCACTGATGATGTTGCCTAGTTGGTTCATGAAATGTCTACAAGAAAACCACCAAGTTCAGAGAGCCCCAAGGATTTCATAGTCCTCCCTGCTCCTGCTCCTCCTTGTAAATCCCATTCCTTTCTAGCACTGATGAATTTCCTTAGTCAAGTCATGAAACTGTACCAGGAAACAACCAAGGTTAGACACCACAAATAGTATATAAAATAAAGCAGCTAGTTTGAACTCTTCACATATGGATCCAGTCATTCATGCATGACCTTAAGTGAACAAAATTGACTCCCCCTGACCTTTGACAAGCACAGATGCTGTGGTCTGCTGATCCTCGGTTTGACAGGTATAGTGGCCCGAATCCTCCACTTGCGCCTCATGGATTAGCAGCTCCACATAGGATGCCTTTTGTCTCATCTCATACTTATGACTTGGCTGCAGTTGGGTGGAGCCTTTCATCCACTGGACGGGCACCTCGGGTTTTGTGAGTGCAGTGGCCAGGATGACCGTTGCCCCTTCCTTGACTTCCTGGTTCTCCAGCTGGACTTGAAAACGGGCTGGACGGACTGAGAGGGCTACACCAGAGAAAAGAAGAGAGAGGGGTGAGCTTTTGTCATAGATGTGATATGTGTTATGTGTTTTTAATACAAGGTATGGAGGAGGAGGAGGAGGAGGAGGAGAAGGAGGAGGAGGAGAATGAACCATAAGTCAGAAGTTTAACTTCAACTACACTGGAAAATAAGAAAAGTGAGAGCTAGTTTGGCCTAGGGATCAAGGCACCCAGCTAGAAACTGCGAGGCAGTGAGTTCTAGTCCTGCTTTGGCATCAAAGCCAGCTGGGTGACTTGGGACCAATGACCAGGAAACGAGGAATTCTAGTGCTGCCTTAGGCATGAAAGTTAGCTGGGTGAGTTTGGGCCAATCAGGAGAAGATGGTGAGTTCTAGTCCTGCCTTAGGCATGAAAGCCAGCTGAGTGATTTTCACCCATCACTGGGAGATAGTGAATTCTAATCCTGCTTCAGGCATGAAAGCCAGTTGGGTGACTTTCTGCCAATTACCAGGAGACATGAGTTCCAGTCTCGTCTTAGGCAAGAAAGCCATCTGGAGCCAGTTACTCTCTCTCAGCCTGAGCTATGTAACAGGGTTGTTGTTGAGGGGGAAATAAGAGATAGAAGGTGTGTTGGATATGTTTGCTGTCTTGAATTATTTGTAAATGGCCTAAGGCAGGACTAGAACTCCCAGTCTCCTGGTGATTGGCCCAAAGTCATTCAGCAGCCTTTCATGGCTAAGTGGGACCTGATCTCAGTCTCCTGATGACTGGCCCAAAGTCCCCCAACTGGGTTTCATGCCTAAGGCAGGATAAGAACTCGCTATCTCCTGGTGATTGGCTCAAAGTTTTCCAGCTGGCTTTCTGGCCTAAGGCAGGACTAGAACTCAACGTCTCATTATGATTGAACCAAAGTACCCAGCTGGCTTTCATGCCTAAGAACTCACTGTCTCCTGTGCTTCATGTTTAAGGCGAGACTAGAATTCACCATCTCCTTGTGACTGAACCAAAGTCACCCAGCTGGCTTTCAGGCCTAAGGCGGGACTAGAACATACCAACTCCTGGTTTCTAGCCTGCTGCCTCAACCAGTAGACCAAACTGACTCTCTGTGGTAAAGAATGGTAAAAAAAGCATCATATCCATGCAGCACAAGCCCCACCCCTTTTGCCCACCTGCATGATATTGCACATGCATTTGTTGAAGCAAAGTATATGGCTTAAACGCATACTGTTGCTTTCATTGTTCTGAAGACAGCAGCCACATCCCACAAGCTCCCAGGAGTTGAGCAAAGTCAAAAGAATAATTAAGAAAAAATAGAGATAGTCCCCAATTTACAATCCTTGGTTTGTTCAAAGCTACAATAGCACTGAAAAAATGACTTAGGACCATTTTTGACACTTCATGATGATGATGATGACTGTTGCAGCATCCCCATGGTCACATGATCAAAATTCGGGAACTTGGTAACTGGCTCGGATTTATGATGGTCACATCCCTTTTGTGACATTCTGACAAGCAAAGTCCATAGGAAAGCCAGATTCACTTAACAACCGCGACTATAACTTAACAATGGCAGTGATTCACTTAACAACTGTGGCACGAAAGGTGGTCAAGTGGGACAAATCTCACTTAACAACTGTCTCACTTAGCAATGGATGCTTGGGGCTCAATGGCCATTTGCAACCTTTCCGGCTGTCTTCCCACAAGCAAAATGACTGAGGGAACACAGATTTGTTTATTGATCATCTCACTCACTGAACCGCAGTGATTTGCTTGACAAAAACATGGTAAAATTGGGCACAGCACACTTAGCAATGGAAATGTTGGAATTGTGGCCGTAAGTTGAGGACTACCTGAGTACTTTAGGATAAAAGCCCGTTAAGGCAGACACTTGAAAGGATTAAAACTATTGCGAGTTTTGATTAATAAATCTTTTACCTTCCACCGATAACGTGGCCATGCTTCTCCCGTGGCCAATGTCGCAAATATATTTTCCAGAATCTCTTCGAGTTACACCATAAATCTTTAGAATATGGGTCGTTCCCCGCTGACTGATTTCGTACTTGGCGCTCGGAGCGATGACTTCCGAGCCTTTTTTCCAGATGGCAGAGATGTTGGGCATAGAGACTTCACATGTGAGGAAAGCTGCGCTACCTTCTTGCAATTCTAGATTGCTCAGCTCTTGTTGAAAGGCAGGATGCAAGGCTGGAATGGAAAGTGAAAAAAAAAATTGCAAGAACTGGCAAAAAACAAAACAGAGTCCGCTTTCAAACTTCTAATGTAGACAGGATTTAAACTGAAATCCTACATACAATTTTGGAAAGAAGTTTAGGTTTTAGTATGTGTGAATTTCAAAACAATAAATTAAGAGAGACAGGCACACACTTGCACACAGAATTCTGTCTATGCAGAATTCAGTTTACACAAAAAGATAGACAGACAGACCTATCTGTCTGTTTGTTTGGCTGTCTGAGTCTCTGTGTACGTCTATGTGTATAATTCTGAATTCTTAATTAGTTCTTTTAGATTCTCACACAGAGAGATGACAGAGATAGATAGATAGATAGATAGATAGATAGATAGATAGATAGACAGACAGAAAGAATATATAGATAAATGATAGATGATAGAGAGATATAACAGGTATAGATAGATGATAGATGATATAGATATACATAGCTATAGATGATAAATATATAGCTATAGATAATAGATAGGTATCATCTTAGCTATCTCTATCTATCTATCTATCTATCTATCTATCTATCTATCTATCTATCATTTTATCTATCCATCTATCTAAAATAGATAAAATGATAGATTGATGACAGATAGATAGATAATACATAATGATATAGATGATAGATAGACAGACAGGCAGATTTTTTATCTAGATTTTTGCATAGCTTTTTTAAAAATTGTAAGTGTTTTTCTATTTATTTTTTTATATTGTAAGCAACCCAGAGTCACCTTATCAGGGCGATGGGCAGTTTATAAATTTACTAAATAAAATAAATAAATATGGGTGGAGTAGATTGTTAACACAGTTCATCTATGGATAGAAAACAGAATAACAAGACATGGAAGGGACCTTAGAGATCTTCTAGTCCAACCCCCTGCTCAAGCAGGAAACCCCACACCAGTCTCTTCTTGAAAACCTCCAGTGACAGAGCACCCACAACTTCTGGAGGCAGGTTGTTCCACTGGTTAGTTTTTCTCACTGTCATTTTTTTAAAATCTGTCTTTCTTATGTTATCCCCTTCTGCACAGTAATCAACACAACTGAGATGCTTAATGATTTCTGATAGAAACTCCTTTGATAGAGCTCACTGTACCGTCCACTCGGAGCCTCGCTGTGGAGGTGTATGGTCCCACCCGGAAAGTGACGGTGCCAGAATCCTGCTGTGTGACGTTGCGTAGTGTCAATTTGTGCACTCGTCCTCTCTCGACCGAGATCTCATTCATCTGGTTGCTTTGAAGTGACAAATCTTGCAACTTCCACTCCACGTCTTTTGCGTTGTCGTGGGAGACTTCGCATTCAAAAGTGACTTCTTCCTCTTCCAAAACCTCCACGCTTTTCAGTCCCCGGATGATGGTGATGTCCACTTCTACAAGGGCCAGCAGATCCCTCAGTGACAGTGACAACATAGAGACTATACAACACACACCCATAACCCATTGCCAGTGGAATTCAGGTTTGGGCTTCATCCCCGTTAACTACAGGCAGTCCTCAACTTACAACCAAAACTGGAATGAGAATTTCCACTGCTAATAATCAAGGCTGTTTTTAAGTGAGCCCTGTCCAATTTTACAACCTTTTTGGCCACAGTTGTTAAGCAAATCACTGCAGTTAAGTGAATCACACGGTCATTAAGTGAATCCAGCTTCCCCCATTGACTGGGTTTGTCAGAAGCTGGCTGAGAAAGATGCCAACTTTTGATCACATAAGTGTGGGGATGTTGCAAAATCGTACATGCGAGGACCAGCCACAAGTCTCTTTTTTCATTGTAATTTCAAATGGTCACAAAACGAAAGGTTGTAAGTTGAGGACTACATGTAACTTACCAACGCATATTCTGCAGTTTCGACAAGAAACAAAAATGCTGCCTTTGGTGAAGAATTCTTAGATCAGAGAATTTTGTGTTTCCTCTTATAACATTCTAGACCTGTGGTGGCGAACCTATAGCACGCGTGCCACAGGTGGCACTCAGAGCCCTCTCTGTGGGCACGCGTGCCGTAACCCCAGTCCTAGGCCTTCAGCTGGGTTTTATAAAACCTTTTCGCTTTAGGCTTCCGCCACCGTGTACAAAAAAACCCAAAAAGTTCAATCAATCAATTTCAACTTCTTGCAGGGGAAAAAAAAGATCTCGCAAAGTTGGAATTGATTGATTGAACTTTTTAGTCTCACCCAGTCTGCCATTACCACCACAGCCACCCAATGAGCCATGCCCACCCAATGGGCCACACCCACCCAATAGGCCATGCCTACCCGGCACCCTACGATACATAAGTGGGTTTTGGGTTGCAGTTTGGGCACTCGGTCTCTAAAAGGTTCGCCATCACTGTTCTAGACACTGCAGCTGCAAAGGTTAACCTGGAGGATTAAGGCCAAAACCAAAGGACTTTTTTTAAAGTCATAGCAGGTTGATTAGATGGGTGGTTTTTACTTGTTGACCAACCTCAATGCAGCAACCCCCAACCAAGGAATCAAGTTTCAAACAAGTCTCATAAATCAAGTTTCATACTAGGAAAAATGGGACACAGAATTTGGGAAACTGAAAAAATAAAACACCAACCATCTTTTATGAGAGCTAATTTGGTCTAATGGTGAAGGCACCAGGCTAGTAACTGGGAGATCGGGAATTCTAGTCCCGCCTTGGGCATGAGGGCCGGCTGGGTGACTTTGGGATAATCACCAGGAGACTGGGAGTTTTAGTCCATACTTAGGCATGAAAATCAGCTGGGTGACTTTTGGACAATCACTAGGAGACTGGGAGTTCTAGTGCTGTCTTAGCCATGAAAACTGGCTAGGTGACTTTGGGACAATTACCAGGAGACTGGAGTTCTAGTCTACTTTAAAAAAAAACGTACCTTGCACAGATAATGTGGCAGATGTAGTTTGGTCTCCAATGCTACACGAATACTCGCCACTGTCTTGGAATTGCAGGTTATGAATGAGTAATTCATGGATGCCCCCATCCTGTTGTATGTCATATTTGGGGCTAGCATGAATTCTTACAGTGCCTTTGCGCCATTCCACAGGGGCTTTAGTGACTGTGACCTCACAGTGTAATCTGGCTGTGCTTCCCTCATCCGCTTTCTCATCCTTCAGCCGTTCCGTAAATTCAAGTTTGAGGACTGCAGGGTCAAAAGGAATGGAAAGTTTGAGGATTGCAGGGTCAAAAGATATTATTAACTTAGCTTCCATCGAGCTCAGAGAGCACCAAAACCCCCACATTCCTCCCTGCAAAACCTACTCTTTTCTAGCACTGATAATGTTACCTAGTTGGGTGATGGAATGTCTGCAAGAAAATTTCCAAGCTCAAAGAGCACTAAGAATCCCAGAATCATCCTCCTCCTCGTCGTTGCCGTCATCCTCCTCCTCCTCCTCCTCCTCCTCCTCCTCCTCCTCCTTCTTTTCTTCCTCCTCCACTCTGCCAACCCCCCTCCCTTCTAGCACTGTGATGTTCCCTAGCTGGGCCATGAAACGTCTGCAATAAAACCGCCAAGCTCAGAAGCACCAAAGACCCCAGAATTCAACCCTGAGCAACAAATATTGATTCATTTCAAGCACTGAAAAGGTCTTTGATCTGATTTCCATTTATGTAGTGCACATGGCAGAAAATGGAATACTTTTTTTTCATTAAATTTGATTTGATAGCTCAAAATCAGCTTTGCAATTCTGTTTGGGAAGTCAGCTCAACTGACTATTCAGCTAAACTGAATATTTGCACAACCCTATTGTGAGGCTAATTGTGGAATAGATTTATTTCCAATTTAATTTCAGTAACACATCTGAACAGAATTGCACTGAATTAGAATTGCCCAGCAGATGGAAAAGGACATAATTTAAATCTCTCCTTTTCTATATTTTTAGCTACATCGCAGATAAAAATCTGCTTCCTGTCTCAAGATCAGACTTTATGACGTAGTAACCATATTTATTTCTTAAAATGTTAAGTAATTAAAACCCAGTTTCAAACAGAACCAAATTCAAACTGAAATGTATCTTTTCATGCCCACATGTCATTATCAGAGTCACATAAGTGAGATGGATCATAGAGAAATTTCATAATCAAATAAAAATATTTTGTACCTTCACAACACAAACAACATATTCCGAAGGTCTCTATGTTTTTGATAGAAAGTGAAAGTTGTTAAAATATAAAAAATCAGACATAAATTTTTATGAATTTTGGGGGGGGAGGTTTATGTTTGTAATTGCGCCGGCCTATGAATCACACTTCTATTTCCCCCAAATACAGGTAGCCCTTGACTTATGACCACAGATGAGCCCACAATTTCTGTTGATAAGTGAAACATTTGTTAAATAAATTTTGGCCCATTTTACAACCTTTCTTACCACACTTTTTAAGTGAATCACTGTATTTGTTAGGTTAGTAACATGGTTATAAAATGAATCTGGCCTCCCCATGGACTTTGCTCATCAGAAAGTCGCAAAAGGGGATCACGTGACCCCAGGACACTGCGGCCGTCATAAATATGAACTATTTCCCAAGTGTCTGAATTCTGATCACATGACCAAGTAGTTGTCAGTGTGAAAGATGGTCATAAGTGCCTTTTTCTGAACCGTTGTTAACTTCAAATGGTTACTAAATGAATGGTTGTTAATCAAGGACAACCCGTAATGTCTTTTACCACTGAAAGAGCCTCCAGAGAAAATTCCACAGATTGATTTGGGAATTTATATCACCCAATTCAAGAAAATGCAGATTACAAATTCAAGTCTTCTGCCGCTAAGCATTGTGCACTTAATTAAATGTTGAAAAGCTAAGGGAGAAACAAACCTGCATGTCAATGAAGGCTACAATAAACCATTAGAATACAAGGAGTCCTTGACTTACAACCATTCATTTAGCGACCGGTCGAAATTCCAACACCACTGAAAAAGGCCTGACAACAGGTCCTCAACATACGACCATTGTAGCATCCTCAGGGTCACTTGGTCAAAATTTGGGTGTTTGGCAATAGGCATGTAGTTATGACAGCTGCAATGTCCTGCGGTCACTTCATCACCATTTGTGACCTTCCAACAAGCAAAGTCAGTGGGGGAAAAGCCAGATTCACTTAATGACTGTATGATTCACTTAACTGCAATGTTCACAATGACCATGGTAAAAAGAGTCCTAAAAATTGGCACAAATCACTTAACAACTGGCTTGTTTGGTGACATTCTGGTCCCAATTGTGGTTGTAAGTTGAGGACTACCTGTAGGATACAAATTCCCTCAAACAGGGAGCACCAAGGATCTCACAGTCTTCCTCCTCCTCCTCTCTGCAAACCCCCCTCCCTTCTATCACTGATAATGTTCCTTAGTTGGATCATGAAATGCTTGTAAGAAATCAACCAAGCTCAGAGAGCACTAAGGACCCCACAGCTCACTTCCTCCTCCTCCTCCTCCTCCTCCTCCTCCTGCTTTTCCTCCTCCAAACCATGAGATTGAGAGTTCTAGTCCCACTTTAGGCACAACTTTGAACCAATCACCAGGTAATGGTGAGCTCTAGTCCAGTGGTTCTCAACCTTTTTAATGCCGCAACCCCGAACCGGTCGTAAGTCAAGGACTACTCAACTGGTCGTAAGTCGAGGACTACTCAACTGGTGCAGCACCGTTTGCAGAATGGGACTTTTGGCGGGCTCAGCAGGGCAGAGACAGCCTGGACAATTCCTATTGGCTTTTGAAAGCCAATAGAATTAGACTCTATTCAAGAGAATCTATTCTATTGGTTTTCAAAAGCCAATAGAATAAAAGGGAGTAGCACGGCTAAGGAAAAGGGGGAAAAAATGGCGGACTGCATTGTTTGGCGACCCCCGTGAAATGGTCGTTTGACCCCAAATGGGTCCCAACCCACAGGTGGAGAACCACTGCTCTAGTCCGCTTTAAAAAACCCATACCTTGCACAGATAATGTGGCAGAAGTGGTTTGGTCTCTAACGCTACAGGAGTATTCTCCACTGTCTTGGGGTTCCAAATTATGAATGAGTAACTCATGGATGCCACCATCTTGTCTGATGTCATATTTCGGACTAGCACAGATTCTTGCACCATCTTTGTGCCACTCTGCTGCAGCTTTAGGGATGGTCACCTCACAGCATAATCTGGCCGTGCTGCCCTCGTCCGCTTTCTCATCCTTCAGCCGCTGTGTGAATTCTGGCTTGAGGGCTGCAGAGGTCAAAATAATGGCAGAGTTTTTGTTTTGTTTTTTTAAAAAAAAATACAATTCTTTCATTAAGTGGCAGTTCCCACTGATTTCTGAAAAGTAAAAGCTGGAAAAATTGGTTGTACAGGACCAATGGATACTTGTATGTCCCAGGAAATAAAAAATGATTAGTGACAAAATATTGTTCATTTCCCAAAGATGCTTTTTCAGGGGGCAACTGGACTTTATTGTTTTCCTTTGAAGATGTTTTACTTCTCATCCAAGAAGCTTCTTCAGCTCTGACTGGAGGGTGGGAATGGAAGGATTTATACTCCTTGCAGACCGCTGGTCATTTGCATCCTTTTAGAGAGGCGTTAAAGCTATCTGAAGGCTTATCTGTGGTCTTCAGGGTCATCTGAGTGGTGCAAATGGGTGTGAAGCCTTCTTGGAACTGGCTCCACATCCACTTACACTACATGATCCTGGGGATGCAGCAATGATCATAAGTGTGAACAACAGTCTTAAGTCACTTTGTTCAGTGCTGTTGTAACTTTGAATGGTCATTAAATGAATTGTTGTAACTCATAGACTACCTGTATACCAAATCCACTGATTAATAAAATAGCTTCTCCCTCTCTCTATCTATCTATGTATTAACAAAATTAAGAGGCGTTCTTGACTTACAAAACATTTATTTAGCAACCATTCAAATTTACCATAGCAAATTTGTGCTTATGATTATGATCATCCCCATGATCATATAATCAAAATTTGGGTGCTTGAAAATTGGCACATATTCACAATGGTTGTACGGGGATTACGTGATCACCGTTTGTGACCTTCCCAACCGGCTTCCGATGAGCAGAGTCAATGGGAGAAGCTGGATTCACTTAATGACTGCATTATTCACAGTAAAAATAGTCCTAAAAATGTGCACAAATCACTTAACAACTGCTTTGTTTAGCAACAGAAATTCTGGGGCCAATTGTGGTCATAAGTCGAGGACTCTTTGTAGGGTATGAATCTTTTCAGATATTTAAATTTAGTAGCTGGAGCAGTGAGCCAGAACACACCAAGTTGTGGTTGATTAGCTGAAGAGAGCTGGCCCCTGGGTGAGGCAATTTGCACTGTGATTGGTTGCTGTGAGTGAAAAGGGGATGTTCCCTTGTTTCCCGCCTTTTTTCTTCTGTGCGCTCTTTTGTGCTCTATAATTTTACCTCATGATGTTCCTGCTGTGTCGATTTACCTCATGATGCTCCTCTTTGCCTCACTATCTATACTATGTATATATATTGATGGAAAACATATATAAAACTAGAAGTTTCTGCCAGCCTTTCTGATTCCATTTTGACACCGGCTGTGCAATTCCCTGACAGAACGCTTTTAAAAAACACATACCTTGCACAGATAACAGGGCAGATGTGGTTTGGTCTCCAACGATGCATGAATACTCTCCGCTGTCTTCAGCTTCCAGGTTAAGAATGAGTAATTCATGGATGCCCCCATTCTGTCTGATGTCATATTTGGGACCAGCGTGAATTCTTGCACCATCTTTGCACCACTCTGCTGGGGCTTTCGGGAGGGTCACCTCACAGCAAAACCTGGCCGTGCTGCCCTCATGTGCTTTCTCACCCTTCAGCCGCTGTGTGAATTCTGGCTTGAGGGCTGCAGAGGTCAAAACGAATGGGAGAAAATTTTAAAAAAATTTAAAAAGTTCCTAGCAGCCTCTCTGATTCCATTTGGACACCGGCTGTGCAATTCCCTGACAGAACTCTTTTAAAAAAACCCATACCTTGCACAGATAACAGGGCAGATGTGGTTTGGTCTCCAACGATGCATGAATACTCTCCGCTGTCTTCAGCTTCCAGGTTAAGAATGAGTAACTCATGGATGCCCCTATTCTGTCTGATGTCATATTTGGGACTAGCGTGAATTCTTGCACCATCTTTGCACCACTCTGCTGGGGCTTTTGGGAGGGTCACCTCACAGCAAAACCTGGCCGTGCTGCCCTCATCTGCTTTCTCACCCTTCAGCCGCTGCGTGAATTCTGGCTTGAGGGCTGCAGAAGTCAAAACGAATAGGAGAAAATTTTTAAAAATTACATTATTTTTATTAAGTGACAGTTCCCACCAATTTCTGAAAAAATAGGAGCCTGGGGAAAATTGGTTGTACAGGATCAATGTATGTTTGATGTCCCAGGAAGTAAAATATTATGATTAAACATTATTTATTTCATAAACATTCTTGAAAGGGATAGACCTAAGACGAAAGAGGTGAAATGCATATCTATATCTATATATTTATCTGTATCTATACCTATATCTATATCTAGCTAGCTCGTTGTCTAGCTAGCTCGCTGTCATTTATATGTATATAAATCATCTTATCACCTCTGTCACCTTTTAATTTTTTCAATGGCTCATTTGAATTTGAATTTTCATAAGAAGAATATTCATATTCTTCATATAAAAAATTTAATATCTATGGATGTATATTTTTTCATCACATGAAAATTACACATACGAATGAGCAAAATGAAAAAATTAAAATGTTAACAGGGACAATCGGTATGTTAGTTGTCTTATGCATGCTCCCTTAGGGACCTCTTAAAATATAGGGTGGGATCCACAGAAGTTGTTAGAATTAAAAGTGTGAAAGTTAGTAACTGAGACAACACAATAGGGTAAGATGATCCAGACTTTTAAAAAATCTGTTACAAAAACTGAATTCTTTACAATCAAGCAACAGGAGACAATTTATTTATTTATTTATTTATTTATGAGACTTATATACCGCTTTAAGTGCAAGCACTCTCTAAGTGGTGAATGAATTCTAATCCTGCTTTAGGCTTGACAGTTGGCTGGGTGACTTTGAACCAAATACCAGGTGACAGTTCTAGTCTGATTCAAAAAATTCATACCTTGCACAGATAATGTGGCAGAAGTGGTTTGGTCTCCAACACTGCATGAATACTTTCCACTGTCTTGGGGTTCCAAATTATGAATGAGTAAGTCACGGATGCCACCATCCTGTCTGATGTCATATTTGGGACTAGCACAGATTCTTGCACCATCTTTGCGCCACTCTGCTGTGGCTTTAGGGACGGTCACCTCACAGCGTAATCTAACGGTGCTGCCCTCATCTGCTTTCTCATCCTTCAGCCGGTGTGTGAATTCTGGCTTGAGGGCTGCAGAGTCAAAAAGAACAGGCATAAGTAAAACATTTAACCCTTCTTCCATTAAGTGAAATTCTGAGCAATTTCAGAAAAATAGAAGCCTGTTGAATAAAGATTCTAAAGCAGCGGTCCTCAACCTTTGCAGCTCTACGGCCTGGCTGGGGATGGGGGAGGCCATTTTCTGAATAGGTAGGCCTGGTAGGTTGGGGGTTCGTGTTCTACAGGACCATGGATATTTAATGTCCCAAGTAAAAATTGACAGCGATGAAACATTATTCAATAACAGAATAACAGAGGCGGAAGGGACTTGGAGGTCTTCTAGTCTAACCCCTTGCTCAAGCAAGACATCTTATACCAATGGTGGAGAACCTATGGCACGGATGCCAGAGGTGGCACTCAGAGCCCTCTCTGTGGGCACGCACGCCGTCACCCCAGTCCTAGGCCTTCAGCTGGGTTTTATAAAACCTTTTTGCTTTAGGCCTCCGCTGCTGTGTGCAAAAAAAACAGGTTCAATCAATCAGTCAATTTCAACTTCTCGCAGAGAAAAAAAAGTTCTCGCAAAGTTGGAATTGATTAATTGAACTTTTCAGTCTCACCCAGTTATCATCGCAGCCATGCTCACCCAATGGGCTACACACCCCATGGGCCACACCCACTCGGCACTCAACGATATATAAGTGGGTTTTGGGTTGCAGTTTGGGCACTCAGTCTCTAAAAGGTTCGCCATCACTGCCTATACCATTCCAGACAAATGTTATGCAATCTCTTCTTGAAAACCTCCAATGTTGGAGCATGCACAACTTCTGAAGAGAAGTCCTTCCACTGAGTAATTGTTTTCATTGTTAGGAAATTCCTCCTTAGTTCCAGGTTGCTTCTCTCCTTGATTAGTTACCATCCGTTGCTTCTTGTCCTGCCTTCAGGAGCTTTGGAGAATAGCTTGACCCCCCTCTTCTTTGTAGCAGCCCCTGAGATATTGGAACACTGCTATCATGTCCTCCCTGGTCCTTCTCTTCATTAAATGAGACTTACATATTATCTATTAATAAATTTGTGCACATTTTACCGTTAACAGTCAAAACGGCTGAAGTTTTCTGGTCTCCACAAATACAGGTGTAACGTCCAGCATCCTCAACTTCTAAACTGCTGATCACCAACTTCGCGACAGCCGCTTCCTGTCTGAATTGGTATTTGTCCCCTTTTAATTTGTTTCCTTCCTTCACCCATTCCACGGGAGCAGCTTTGGTGAGTTCACAATGCAAGGTGGCTGTTTCATTTTCGGTGGCTGACACATCCTTCAGTTCCTGTTTGAATTGGGGAGGTAGGGCTGTAGGACATAAGAGGAGGATATGAAATTGTCCAGGGTAGATGGACTTTGGACAAGGTTAAGTCAGAGGTAGGGAATTGGGGTGAGAGCAAAATAGGATATGTACTTTCCTTCCTTCCTTTATATTTCTTTTCCTTTCTGTCTCTCACCCTGTTGCCCTTCCTTCCTCCCTCCCTCCCTCCCAACCACCTTTTCCTTCTTCCTTCCTTCCTTCCTGTTTCCTGCCTTCCTTCTTTCCTCCCTCCCCTCCTCCTCACTTCCTTCCTTCCTTTTTCCCTCCCAACCTCCCTGTCACTTTTCCTTCCTTCCTTCCTTCCTTCCTTCCTTCCTTCCTTCCTTCCTTCCTTCCTTCCTTCCTTCCTTCCTTCCTTCCCTCCCTCTTTTTACATTGTCATTCCTCTTCCTTCTTTTCATTTCTTCATATTTTCTTTCTTTCCTTCCTTCCTTCCTTCCTTTTCTTCTGTTCTGTTCCAGAGTAAGGGATGGATTAGAAGATGTCCAAGGTCCCTTCCAATCCTATTGTTCTAGAACAGGGGTCCCCAACCCCCGGTCTGTGGACCAGTAACGGTCTGCAGCAGGCCAGCAACCGGTCCACACAAACAAGCAAAGCCCCATTCATGGGATGCAGGCAGCACACAAAATCACACACCCTCTGGTCCACAGAAAAACCTCTCTCCATGGAAGCAGGCCCTGGTGCCCAAAAAGGTTGGGGACCTCTGTTCTAGAATATCTCAGACTTATGTTTTTGAGCACACACAAAGATCATGGAAGACAACTCAGGAGCCTTTGGCCTTCACCATCAGCTTTAATAAACAACTGTGTCAAGACAAAGCCATATGATGTTCAGACCTTGGACATTTTCTCACTTCTGATTCTCCATTGGAAAATGCAAGGGTTTCCTAGAACCATATCTGAAAACCATTGTTCTAGAACTAAAGACCAATACTGGCAACACAACAGGAAGAAGAAAGGTTTCCAGTGAACGGGAGGCAGACTGTGAAAGACAAACCACAAGCTGACATCCACAAAGGAGGCAAAAAAAACAGATTTGCCAAATACCGAACTCAAGATAGGTTGACTTACCACGGACTGCCAGAGCCCCCGTCGTTTTATGATCACCACAGACACAGGAGTATTCTCCTGCATCTCCAAGATCAAGGTTGTGGATCACACACTCTACCACAGGGCCTTCCTGCTTCAGATTGTATTTGTCATTTGCACGCAGTGTCTTGTGTTTCTTTTTCCACTCCACCGTAGCTGTTTTTGTCAGCTCGCACCGAAGAGCAGCTGTTCCACCTTCTGAAGCTTCTTGGTCCTCCAGACCTTTCTTGAACCTCGCAGGGATGGCTGGACGGGTTCAGGAGGAAGAAAGACGGTGAATACCCAGATGCTGAAGAAAAGGATCCATTTGGGGGCCCCATTGACCATTCTCCCCCTTTCCTTTCAAGTTCTGTTAGCCATAAACATTGGCAAGATCCATTAGCAGGGCTGTCTTCTAGAAGACCTCCAAGATCCCTTCCAAATCTGTTACAGGTAGTCCTCAATTTACAACAGTTCATTTAGTGACCATTCAAAGTTACAGTGGCACTGAAAAAAGTGATTTATGACCATTTTTCAGATATATGATGGTTGCAGCATCCCCACGGTCACGTGATCAAAATTCACACATTTGACTCGTATTTACTAACACAGTTGTAAGGTGAATCTGGCTTCCCCATTTACTTTCCTTGTCAGAAGATCACAAAAGGGGAATCACATGACCCCTGGACACGGCAACCGTCGTAAATACGAGTCAGTTGCCAAACATCTGAATTTTGATCACCGTGGGGATGCTGCAATGATTGTTAAATATGAAAAATGGTTGTAAGTCAGTCTTTTCAGCGCCATTGTAACTTTGAATGGTCACTAAATGAATGGTTGTAAGTCAAGGACTACTCATAATGAGGCATTATGTATTGGAGGGTTACTAGAGTTCGACTCTTTATACAATCCTTATCTTTAGCAGGTTTGAACCGGTTCTTATCAGAATTCATATTCCTCACAGACAGCCTGCTGTGTTACTTCAAAGAACTAGAAACATCAAAGACACTCCTAGTTACCAAAATTGCTGAAAGGGGCCTCCCTCTCCTGTTCCCATCAGCAACAAATTGTAATATGGCATCAGATACAACGGTCATCTGGAGGATCCATAGCAAATGAATGAATATTATCTGTACTTTATATATTGTGAAATATAAGGATATTTCTTAGCTGTGGGGTCCTTGGTGCTCTCTTGCAGATGTTTCATGACCAAACTAGGCAATATGATCAGTGCTAGAAGGGAGTGGGTCTAGCAAACCCCACTCCCTTCCTGAACTGATGATGTTATATAGTTAGGTCATAAAACATTTGCGAGAAAACCACCGAACTTAGAGAGCATCAAGAACCCTATAGTTCTTCTCCTTCTCTTTCTCCTCCTCCTCTTCCTCTTCTCCACAAGCCCCTCTCTCTTCTAGCACTGATTATGTTACCTAGAAGGAATTTGCTTAGAACAGTGGTTCTCAACCTTTCTAATGCCACGACCCCATAATACAGTTCCCCATGTTGTGGTGACCCCAACCACTTATACATCACCGGGTGCCAGGGGCGTGGCCAAAGAAAAGGGGAAAAAATGGCGGACAGCCTTGTTTGGCGACCCCCGTGAAATGGTCGTTCGACCCCAAATGGGGTCCCGACCCACAGGTTGAGAACCACTGGCTTAGAAGTTCTCCTCCTCCTTCTCCCTCCCGCCCTCCTTTCCTCCCCCATCCTCCTCCTCCTTGTCCTCCCTGCAAACCCAACCCTTTGAGTACTGATGACATTACCTAGCTGGGTTATGAGATGTCTGCAAGAAAACCACCAAGTTCAGAGAGCACCAAGAACTCCATAGTTCGACCCCAAGCTATGAATATTCTCTTCTATTGATCTTACTCAGCCTCGAAGCGCTGTAAAGATCTTTTGACCTCTTTCTCACATCTAAGATGACCAGAGGAAACCTAGAAGTTCTCTTCGTTTTACATGTATCGGATATGACTATTGGAAACAAAACTTTTTATGTACCATTCACCCTTAAGAAAGCTGAAGTCTTCGAATCGCCAACAGTGCAACTGTAATCCCCAGTATCGGCCAGTTGCAAGTGATGGACCACCAGTTCAGCAACCACACCTTCCAATTTCATTTCGTATTTGTCGCTGGGCTTCAGAACGTCGCTGCCCTTCCACCACTTCACAAGGGCAGGGGTTTTGGTCAGCTCGCACTGCAGAGTGGCGGTGCCATCTTCGGCAGCCTCAAGGTTCTTCAGGTCGACTTTGAAACGTGGCGGTAAGGCTGGAGAGAGTAAAGAAGACATTTGAGGTCATTCATCACCTCAGTTGGAATAAATCCACAGGATTCCTCTTAAGGATTATGTGTAGAATCACTTACAGGTAGTCCTCAACTTACGACCACAGTGAAGGTCCAAAATTTCCATTGCTAAGCAAGACAATTGTTAAGTGAGTTCTGCCCCATTTGATGACCTTTCTTGCTGCAGTTGTTAAGTGAATCCCTGCAGTTGTTAAGTTAGTCACATGGTTGCTAAGTGAATCTGGCTTCCCCGTTGTTACAAGGTCGCCAAAGGCGACCACATGAACCTGGGACACTGAAACCATCATAAATATGAACTGGTTGCCAAGCATTTAAATTTCGATCATGGGATCGTTGGGATGCTGCAATGGTCGTAAGTGTGAAAAATGGTCATAAGTCAGGTTTTTTCAATGCCAATGTAACATTGAACGGTCACTAAACAAATGGTTATAAGTCAAGGATGATCTGTACTCTCCTAATCCAACCGTAGACATAATTTTTCCGGCTTTTCCAGTAAAATGGTGCAATTAAAGGGACTAGATCAGTGTTTCTCAACCTTGGAAAATTTAATATGGGTAAACTTGAGCGCCCAGGATTCCCTGGGGAGGATGCAGGGCCAGATAATCTTAACGGTCCTTTTATAACTCTAAGATCCAAACTGAAATTTAAAAGGATGGGAGCTCAGGTTGTCACAGAAACTGGATGTAGAAACTGGAGGAAAAAAAGAAACTTACCCGCACTGTGGACTGTTTCCCAAAAGTAGCCTAAAACTCTAAACAGGCACCAAAGATTGTGCTTAGTGCTCTCTGGGCTTGATGGTTTTCTTGCAGATGTTTCATGACTCATGATCAGTCCGACACTGATCACTTGCCACTCATCACTAGGTAACTGATGACGTTACCTAGCTGGGTCTTCAAGAAAACCATCAAGCTCAGAGAGCACCAAGAATCCCACAATCTTCTTCCTCTTCCTCCTCCTCCTCTCAGCAAACCCCATTCCCTTCCAGTACTGATGATATTCCCTAGTCCAGTGGTTCTCAACCTTTTTAATGCCGCGACCCCCAACCGGTTGTAAGTCGAGGACTACTCAACCGGTCGTAAGTCGAGGACTACTCAACTGGTGCAGCACCGTTTGCAGAATGGGACTTTTGGCGGGCTCAGCAGGGCAGAGACAGCCTGGACAATCCCTATTGGCTTTGGAAAGCCAATAGAATTAGACTCTATTCAAGAGAGTCTCTTCTATTGGCTTTCAAAAGCCAATAAAATAAAAGGGAGTAGCACAGCTAAGGAAAAGGGGAAAAAAATGGCAGACTGCATTGTTTGGCGACCCCCGTGAAATGGTCGTTCGACCCCAAATGGGGTCCCGACCCACAGGTTGAGAACCACTGCCCTAGATGGATCATAAAATGTTCTGCAAAAAAACAATCCAGCTCAGCGAGCATCAAGGACCCCACAATTCATCCCTGAGCTACAGATATTCTCAAAGAATATCACCAACATGTCCTTTTAATCAGGGAGAGGAAGAGAGAGGTGTCATATTTACCTTGCACACTGATAGAGGCTGACGTGGTTTGATCTCCACAAATACAGGAATATTCTCCTGCATCCTCTTCTGTCACATCCTGGATTGTGAGCTCCACAACATTTTCTTTCTGTTTAATTTTATATTTTGCACTTGGTTGGAGCGCCTGTGCATCTTTTCTCCAATCCACCGCAGCAGTTTTATTTAATGCACAGCGCAGAACGGCCGTCTTTCCTTCCAAGAGCTCTTGGCTTTTGAGTTCTTCTTGGAAACGCACAGGTAGGGCTGTGGAACATAACACCGACAGGGTGTGGGTCATTTTAAATTTCAGAATTTTGAGATTTGCAAAAGGGAGCTTTTGCAAGAATGCAAGATGAAAGGAACTCAAGGAAAGGAGCATCTGAAGGGTGCAGCCAGCTGGGTTTATGACACAATGTGCATAATACATGACATCATCACTTCCATTTGCATGATGATGTCACGGTATAATGGACAACATTCATTGTACAAATGCAATTTGTAATTTGAAGCTGGTTGTTCTGCTGCATGCTAAAGATCAACATCCTTTTTTATTGTTTTTATTGCTATTACAGTTTTAGAATGGTTTTAGTGTTTAAATCATGTTATATTTTTTGAAGGGGATGTGGAAGGGGAAGGAAAGAAGAAAGGTAGGGAAGCAGGAAGGAAGGGAGGGAGGGAGGGAGGGAGGAAGGAAGGAAGGAAGGAAGGAAAGATAGAAGGAAGGAAAGATAGAAGGAAGGAAAGATAGAAGGAAGGAGGGGGAAGGACCGAAGGAAGGAGAGAGGAGGGAGGAAAGAAAGGGGGAAGGAGAGAGAAGGAAGGGAAGGAGGGAGGGAGAGAGGGAGGGATGAAAGAAGGAAAAAAAGATTACCCGGAGGAAGAAAGGACAAAGAAAGAGGGAGAGAGGGAGGGAGGATGGCATCTATACAGATATTGAATGAATGAATGAATGAATAGATGGGTGGATGGATAAATAAATCATAAATAAATCAAAGATTTCTATTAAAGACACATTTTCAGCTGAGATGTCACCTTCTTGTTTTAAAGATCAAAATAAATTTGAACCCCACAAATGTATACAGTAAAGCATGATAGCCCTGTTCTGCTTTTCTACATCATTTGGATTTCATCAAACATTTTAGATGAAAAAAAAACATTCTTTTTCTAAAGTATTATTCTTCCAGTTTGTGGAATTCATATTTTTTCCTGTTTCACCAAATGCTTTTCATAAAGAAGACAGGAAAGGCGTAGGCATTTTTCTCTGCACAAATAACTCAGTTGGAACTAGCACATGAGTCTAGAAATAGATATATAACTGCAAGCAACAATAGTACAAAAACAATTCAAAAATCAGAAGTTCAGGAACAAAAATAAAATACTTCCAAAATAGCATTTTAATGGGTCCAGCAGAAAAAATCTTTAAAAAGAAAGAAATTAAAAGAAGGCAGCTGATAAAAAAAGAATTAAAAAGAAGGAAGAAAAGAAAGTTTCCTGAATACCTTTATAAACAATTGAATTAAAATATCTTTAAAGCAGTGGTTCTCAACCTGTGGGTCGGGACCCCATTTGGGGTCGAACAACCATTTCACGGGGGTCGCCAAACAAGGCTGCCCGCCATTTTTTCTTTGGCCACGCCCCTGGCACCCGGTGATGTATAAGTGGTTGGGGGTCACCACAACATGGGGAACTGTATTATGGGGTCGCGGCATTAGAAAGGTTGAGAACCACTGCTTTAAAGGAACAAATGTAGAGACACAATGCAAAATATCCTTTGGAATTGGCTCAAATTCTGGACTAAGATGAAAGTTTAACATGGAATTTCCAGTGTTAAATTTTGCAGTGTTTAGTTTTGGAATTTTGTCATGTTAGAAATGAAAGCGTAGGATTAAAATATTGTATTAGGAGAGCCAATTTCATGTGCTCCTTTTAGCACAAAGATCATTCTGGAAATCTCCAAATGAAGAGAAAGTGGAATATAAAACTAATCAATAAATAAAAACATGGAAATATGCATTTGTAAAATGTCAACATCCTTCTTAAAATGCAGGGCCTAGAAATAGATTTGTTAAAGGTATAGTCTGTCCAACACAGACTAGAAAAAAATAATATCATTTTATAAGCTAATGTTGAAATGCATTTAGAGTTGAAAAATCAACATATTTTTGAAAGGTGCTAAGTTAAAAAAAAGAGTATATATTTCATTGCAAGAGGTGTTTTCTGATTCCTGTTTTGATTCAGAAGGCATTAATATGAGGGTCAGTAAGGTGTAGTGATTAAGGTGCTGGGCTAGGTATCAGGAAATGGGGAATTCCAGACCTGTCTTAGGCATAGAAGACTGGTGGGTGGGTGACTTTGGGCCAATTACAGGACACGGTAAGTTCTAATCCTACCTCAGGCATTAAAGCCAGCTCGGTGATCAGGGGATGGTGAGTTCTAGTTTTCTCTTAGGCACAAAAGTCAGCTGGGTGACTTTGGGCCAATCATCAGGAGGTGGTGAGTTCTAGTTCCATCTTAGGTATGAAAGCCAACTAGGTGACTTTGAGCCACCCCCCCCCCTCAGCCCAGCCCACCTCACAATGTTGTTGTGGGGAAAATAAAAGTAGTAAGTCATAGAACGCCCAGAACGGAGTTCCGGCACCTTTTTGGGATGGAACCTTGTAGGGTAGGCAAGGCGGGTTGTATGACATGTGTGAGTTCCGGCACCTTTTTTTTTTTTTACAAAAAAAGCACTGGGAAGAAGTATTATTATGTATACTTGCCACCTTGCATTACTTATAAAATAATAATGGTGGGATAAAAATCTAATAAATAAATAAACTAAATATAGGATGTAGGACACAATTAAAGAAATACATTTCAAAAATGCAGAATCAATTCTTGGCATTGTAGAAGAAGAAAGAAGAAAGAAGCTAACTGAAAGAAATTGTTTTAGATAGTTGGAATATTTTGTTAAGGGACTGTGATTTTTGCCCTGAAAAAAATAATATGTCCCTGTATCAAAAAGCACCAACATTCCATGTGGGAATGCATAGATTTGTAAAATCAAGGAATCTTAGCATGTTGTGATAAGTATTAGCAAAGTTTGAATATTGTTATGTGAGAGGAGAAAAGAGACCACACTGGAGTTTTGCAGAATCAAGAAGATTTTGTTTTGAGAGAAATATCTTAATTTGCAGAAGATATTAAGAGAGAAGAAATGGTAGCATAATTTTAGGAAATTGTAAGAAAGAAAGAGATTTGTGATATATGAAAAGACAAAGGCTGTCTACTGACTTGAGCTAGCTATTTTCAAAGGCCAGCATTGTGGAAGATACTTTCAACCCGTAAAAATCTGCCTTCACAACCTAAAAGTATTGTGTAGCTAGGGTTTCCAACATGGATATGGAATCTTCTTTTTGCAAAGTAAGTACCCATCATCAAACCAAGAACACAGAATGTGAGGAGTCTGAAGAAGTTGTTAAATATGTAAGAAGGTCCAGATGTGGTGGGACAAAATCTTGCTTAGGAATTTTGGGACTGTAGCCTCATGTTCTGGAGAACATCAATTTGGAGAACCTCATGTTGGAGAATGTCATGCTGGAGAACCTCATGGGGCAAAGCTTAATTTAAGGACCTTCTGAGGGTCTCAAGCAGACAACTCAAACCCTGATGAGAACTGACATTGCCAAAATAGTTGTAACCACCATCAGTCAAGGTATGACACTCTTGTTAACTTTGGACACAAACAGGGTTACTTGACCAAGTGACCAAAATGGAGACAAGACATCACAATGCAAACTACACAAGATGATTAATACAACAGACTATGGAACAACTGATTACCATGAACGGTCAAGACGGCTGTGGTCTTCTGATCTCCACACACACAGAAGTAATCTCCCGTGTCCATCACTTTCAGATCTCGAATCAACAATTCAGCAACAGGACCCTCCTGTCTCATTCTGTATTTATCGCTTGGCTTAAGAGTTTGTGATCCTTTCTTCCACTGTACCTCAGCCCCAGCTTTAGACATCTCACAATGGAGAGTAGTGGTGGTATCTTCAACAGCTTCCCGGTTCTTCAGCCCTTCTTTGAAAAGAACGGGCAGAGCTGAGAAGATGGCAACAAGGACAGAGTTGAAAAGTAAGCATGGAGGAACAAAGAGATGGAACAAAGAGATTTTGTTCATAGGACATTTACTGCATCATACAAGCATGGAAGTCAAACAGAGCAAAACAAGAACTTATGGATTGGGAGAATACTATGTTAGACATTTTTATAGAATTATTGTCCAACAGGGACACACTGGGAAGACAAATAATGGTATGATGTTTAAAGCATATGGTCATTTCTGAGGCACTTACATTCCAGGTTTACCCAAGAAAGAATCTGTTCTTGATTCCTTGAGGTTCTTCTTTACTCAATCATAGCAATTCTAAGTTCCAAGCATTAAAAAAGTGGTTGAACATATATATTTTAGGCTGAATAGTAGCTGTGAAGTTAATATTTGCTATGGATTTATCTGAACTGCTTAGATCAGTGGTTCTCAACCTGTGGGTCGGGACCCCATTTGGGGTCGAACGACCATTTCATGGGGGTCGCCAAACAAGGCTGTCCGCCATTTTTTTCCCCTTTTCTTTGGCCACGCCCCTGGCACCCGGTGATGTATAAGTGGTTGGGGGTCACCACAACATGGGCAACTATATTATGGGGTCGCGGCATTAGAAAGGTTGAGAACCACTGGCTTAGATAATTATAATAAATGGGTCTTCTCGCCCATTACTGAAATCCTTTTGAAGGCCCCAAATTGAGGAAAGTTCTTATGAACATTACGACAATCTCAGCTCTTAATAAGAAGAATCTGATGTTTGGATACCTTCAGAAATAAGAAAAATGGTTTTTTAAATAAAAAGATTAAAATTCGATTGAGGGAACTAAACTTTGCTGATATCTATTCAAACGTGGTGATTCTAAGATAGTTGATGAAAGATTGTCAACATATATAGTCCAGCTCTAGCACAAAGATCAGGATTTCAGGAGAAACTAAAAGGCTGAGAAAGACCAGGAGATCAAGGGAACCAATAGAAGAAATATATATGTGGAGAGATAAAGGTTTACCCTTGACTTCTAAAGATGCTGTGGTTTGCTGTTCTCCAGATACACAAGCATAGATTCCGGAATCAGTTACTTCCAAGTTCTGGATGACCAGTTCAGCAATTTTTCCTTCGTGTTTCATTTTATACTTGCTTCCTGGCTTAAGGATCTTGTGTCCTTTCTTCCACTCTATGGGGGCAGATATTTTGTTCAGCTCACACTGGAAAGTGGCAACTTTGCCTTCCAGAGCTTCTTCGTCCTTCAAGGATTTGGTGAAGAGGACTGGCAGGGCTGAAGAATGGAGAATGATAGGACAGAAGTCCATCAGGGTTAGCTGGGAGCACAAACAACTCCTTCCTTAGCAAACAATTGGGGTCATTAATTACGATGCATAATTCAACCTAATCATTTTCCTTAATGGGTTATTGTATGAGATGTGTTCAATCCCTGTGGATCCCCATCTTGTCAGAGCGCAAAAGCTTGGAAATTACCATTTTAACCTCCAGCTTATGGAGTTTACAATCTGGAATTCTTGCAAACTCAGCTTGACTTCATCATTAGATGTAAAAAATATCACAGCGTTGTAGGTTCATTGGTCTCGAGAATACAGATAGTCCTTGACTTAAAGACTGCAATGCAGCCCAACTTTTCTATTGCGGAGCAAAATAGTTTTTCAGTGACTTTGGCCCCATTTGATGACCTTTCTTGCCACAGTTGTTAAGAGAACCACTGCAGTTGTTACATAAGTCACACAGTTTTTATGTGAATCTGGCTTCCCCATTGACTTTGGTTGTCAGAAGTTCGCAAAAGGGGATCACGTGATCCCAAAATACTACAACCATCATAAATACATGCTAGTGCAAATTTTGATCCCCATGGGGATGTTACAGTGGGTCATAAATCACTTTATTCAGTCTTGTAACTTCGGTCACTAAATAAATGGTTGTAAGTCAAGGACTACCTGTACCAGTGATCATATGGATCCCAATTCATGGACGAATTAAGGAGAGTGTGGGCTGATGATTGGACTAGATCAGGCTTCCCCTATGTTGGCAATTTCCAGCAGTGTGGACTTCAAATCCCAGAATTCCACAGCCAGCAGGACCATTGATTAGAATTCTGAGTCTTGAAATCCACATGCCTAAAAAATTACCATATTTGGGAAACACTATATTAGATCATGCAGAGAAGACCATTGAGATAGGGCTAGTTTTTTAGCTAGAATTTCTGTATAAATAATATCTGACTCATTAAAAAAAAATATGTAGACATTTGCCTCCAGTTTCAAATGGATCCCATAGAGAGGATGCCGCTAACAGCAGGATCCCTGATTTCAGTTCATGCTCATTTGGAACATAAACATAAAATGATAGAACTGGAGAGGGCCCTTGGAGGTCATCTAGCCCAACCTCCTGCTCAGCCAGGAGACTCTGAACCATTCTGGGCAAATGGTTGTCCAGTCTCTTCTTAAGTCTCTTGTGGGTGATCCATTATTGGATCACCCACAAGAGACTTGGAATTCTGGGATTTGAAGTCCACACTGCTGGAAATTGCCAACATAGGGGAAGCCTGATCTAGTCCAATCATCAGCCCACACTCTCCTTAATTCGTCCATGAATTGGGATCCATATGATCACTGGTACAGGTAGTCCTTGACTTACAACCATTTATTTAGTGACCGAAGTTACAAGACTGAATAAAGTGATTTATGACCCACTGTAACATCCCCATGGGGATCAAAATTTGCACTAGCATGTATTTATGATGGTTGTAGTATTTTGGGATCACGTGATCCCCTTTTGCGAACTTCTGACAACCAAAGTCAATGGGGAAGCCAGATTCACATAAAAACTGTGTGACTTATGTAACAACTGCAGTGGTTCTCTTAACAACTGTGGCAAGAAAGGTCATCAAATGGGGCCAAAGTCACTGAAAAACTATTTTGCTCCGCAATAGAAAAGTTGGGCTGCATTGCAGTCTTTAAGTCAAGGACTATCTGTATTCTCGAGACCAATGAACCTACAACGCTGTGATCCATTATTGGATCACCCACAACTTCTGGGAGCAACTTCTGTTCCACAGATTGAATGTTTGAATTGTCAGGAAGTTTTTCTTAGTTCTAGGTTGGTTCTCTTCTTGATTTAATTTCTATTCATTGCTTCTTGTCCTGCCTTCAGTTGCTTTGGAGGGCAGGTTAATCTCCCTCTTCTTTGTGGCAGCCCCTCCAATTTTGGAACACTTCTATCATATCACCCCTAGTCCTTCTTTTCACTAAATTACACATACCCAATTCCTGCAACCATTCTTCATGTTTTAGCTTCCAGTCCCCTAATCATCTTTGTTGCTCTTCTCTGTACTCTTTCTAGAGTCTCAACATCTTTTTTACATCGTGGTGACCAAAACTGGATGCAGGATTCCAAGTGTGGCCTTACCAAGGCCTTGTAAAGTGGTATTAACACTTCACGTGATCTTGACTCTATCCTTCTGTTAATTCAGCCTAAAACTGTGTTGGCTTTTTTGGCAGCTGCAGCACACAGCTGGTGCATATTTAAGTAATTGTTCACTAGGACATCTATTGCTCAAAGAGTTTAATCCTTTGAAACTATTAACTATGCCATTAACATAGATTAATAGAACATTATTCATCTCTTATGTTGTTTAATTTTCGCTCCCTGTTATTACATTTCTACAGGACATATAGGAGTCTAGGACAGTGGTTCTCAACTGTGGGTCGGGACCCCATTTGGGGTCGAACGACCATTTCACGGGGGTCGCCAAACAACGCAGTCCGCCATTTTTCCCCCCTTTTCCTTAGCTGTGCTACTCCCTTTTATTCTATTGGCTTTTGAAGGCCAATAGAATAGACTCTCTTGAATAGAGTCTAATTCTATTGGCTTTCAAAAGCCAATAGGGATTGTCCAGGCTGTCTCTGCCCTGCTGAGCCCGCCAAAAGTCCCATTCTGCAAACGGTGCTGCACCAGTTGAGTAGTCCTCGACTTATGACCGGTTGAGTAGTCCTTGACTTACGATCGGCTGGGGGTCGCAGCATTAAAAAGATTGAGAACCACTGGTCTAGGAGGATCTAGCAACAAAGTTGGATAACTACCTATACAGATTTATAAATCAGGTGCAGGTATATCTTCCAATCCACTAACAGAATCTTATTGCTGAATTTAGCATTTAACAGCCGGACAAGAAGTGATGGATGGAAGAACTAAAGAGAAATTTCCTGATGGTGAGAGGAATTAAACAGTGGAATGGCTTCCCCTCCAGAAGTTGTGGTTGCTCCATCCCTGCAGGATTTCAAAAAGATATTGGACAGTCATTTGTCTGGAATGGTATAAGGCAGAGGTGTCAAACTGCCAGCCCATGGGCCGGATGCGTTACGCAGAAACCGCACCTACCCCAGCTCCGGCAAGGGGAAAAAGTCGCTATACGTCACGACACGTTACGTGACACGGTGAGTTTAACACCCCTGGTATAGGGTATCCTTCTTGAGTAAGGGGTTGGACTAGAAGACCTTTAAGGTACCTTCCAACTCTGTTATTCTGTATTTTGAATTAGTCTCTTCAGCCATTTCCCAGTGCAAGTTTAAATAAGGCCTTCTCCCAATAGTTGCTGCAAACTTTTGGATATCCCGAAAGGGATGTTGAGGAAGAAATGTTTTGACCTCTTCCCTTGGAAACCAAAACGTTTTAAAGACTAAGATCCCATTTTATAAGACTGCAAGATTGATGATCATAAGTCAAAGAATGGTTTATGAAGAAGAAGCAAGTTAGACGTAAAAAGATGAACTGCGATGCTGAGTTTCATTGAAGAAGTAGAAAATTAAAGACTTTAAGATACAGTGATTAAGGGTGTTACCATTTATGGTCAATTTAGCTGTAGTCTTCTGGGCTCCACATTTGCAAGTATAATCTCCAGAATCAGCAATGTCCAAGCCTTGGATCATCAGTTCAACACAAGGACCTTCCTGTTTTAACTGGAATTTTCCATCTGGTTTCAGCAGCCTGGATCCCTTGTACCACTCCACAGTTGCTGCTTTGTTCAGCTTACACTGGAAAATGGTCGATTCCCCTTCGGTCACTTCCTGGTTTTTTAATTCTTCTTGGAAAAACACGGGCAGTGCTGAAGGACGCGACATGGAGAAAGACAGGATCAAATTACTGCTTGAATTAGATCTTGATGGATAAAACCCTTGCGATGTTTGAAACATACCACGAGGGGGGGGGGGGGAATCAGGAAAACCAAAACAAGGCTTATGAAATTTTGGAGAAGATCCTGCTTCTGAAACTACATTAGAAGTAATTGCATTTCAGGTGATTGATGAAAGAGTTATCAGGAGAAACTAAGAAACCCAAGGAAGATCAGTTGCAAAGCGTATTACCGTTCACTTTCAAAGTTGCTCTGGTCTTCTGATCCCCACACACGCAGGTATAACTTCCAGCATCTGGGACCTCCAGATCTTGGATGGAAAGCTCCGCAAAGCGCCCTTCAAGTCTCATTCGGTACTTCTCACTCGGTTTCAGTACTTCTTCATCCTTCATCCACACGACCGAATCCACAGCTTTGGTCAACTCGCAATGCAGAGTGGCAGTTCCACTCTCAGTCACCTCCTGGTTCTTCAGTTGAGTTTTGAAATGTGCAGCCACGGCTGAAGGGCACAGAAGGAGATGTTACTACATCAACAGCAGCAAGTTATAGGGAAGACTATTTCTCTCACACACACATGTCCTAGTGTGACACCCATGGATTACCATCTGGTGTGTTCTCAACAGTTGCTACCCATTCCAAATTTGGAAGATGGTCCCCAAAGTAGACTTCTCCTAAGGTCAAAAGTTGAACACACACAAGACAGAATTATTTGGAGAAACAGGATTCAGCCTTGCTTAAAACGGACACGAGGACTATTTTCACCTGCTCTACCAATGCCAATGCTCAGAAACAATTTGCAAAGCATCCTTTCCTGTCAAGCTGAAAAGGAAAGCAGAGATCTTCAGGCCTGAAGAACGCACAGAAGGCCAAGGCAAAAGAGAGTAAACCAAGATGGTCAAACTTTGAAAGGACACCAATATAGGGGTGTAGGAACACCTCCATAAGATAAGCAAAGCTGTGCTTTGATTTGGCTTTTTTTACCGTTCACGGTTAAGACTGCAGTCGTCTGTTGGTCTCCAGAAATGCAGGTATAATCTCCAGCGTCTTTCAAGTCCAGATCATGAATTGTCAACTCGACGATGGCACCTTCTTTCTTCATTCGGTATTTGCTGCCCGGCCGTAAAGTTTTTTGTCCTTTCACCCACTCCACTGGAGCGGGTTTATTTAATTCACAGCAGAGAGTAGCTACTCCACCTTCCAGAGCTTCGGCATTCTTCAGTTTATCTTTAAAGCTGACGGGTGCAGCTGGAGGATGAAGGGTTACAGACAAAAATATGGAGTGTGCGCATAAATACAAGAGGATCACTTAGCAATATTAGATTCAAGTTATATTATAAAGGAGGTCAAATCGGCAAATGCATCAAATGCAAAGAAAATGAGTAGAACTTTGATTGCACTCATTTGACCACCCCCTTTAGACAACCATGTTTCTAGCCCCAGAATATAGACAGGTAGCCATGAGGAGCTGTTAGGACAATACAGGGTGGTGGAGAGATCTTTTTGAAGTGATTTAAACAAGAGAGCAAGAGTCTTTTAAACTGACTATGGGTTTTGAGACAGAGATGATAGATTGATAGATACAAATAGACAGACAGACAGATAGGCAGGCAGGCAGGCAGAGAGAGAGAGAGAGATTGAAGGACAGCTGGGTGGATAGATAGATAGATAGATAGATGGATGGATGGATGGATGGATGGATGGATGGATGGATAGATAGATAGATAGATAGATAGATAGATAGATAGATAGATAGACAGATAGATAGATAGATAGATATAGACAAAATGTGGATGGATGGATGGATGGATGGATGGATACATGGATGGATGGATGGATGGATGGGATAGATAGATAGATGGATGGATGGATAGATAGATAGATAGATAGATAGATAGATAGATAGATAGATAGACAGACAGACAGACAGACAGACAGACAGACAGACAGACAGACAGACAGACAAACAGACAGACAGACAGACAGATGCAGGGCTTTTTTTCTCATAGAACGCCCAGAACAGAGTTCCGGCACCCTTTTTTTTTTTTAGAAAAAAAGCACTGGCTAGATGGATGGATAGCTAGATATAGACAAGATAGATATAGACAAAACATAGATGTGGATGGATGGATGGATGGATGGATGGATGGATGGATGGATGGGATAGATAGATAGATGGATGGATGGATGGATGGATAGATAGATAGATAGATAGATAGATAGATAGATAGATAGATAGATAGATAGACAGACAGACAGACAGACAGACAGACAGACAGACAGACAGACAGACTGCTAGATGCAGGGCTTTTTTTCTCATAGAACGCCCAGAACAGAGTTCCGGCACCCTTTTTTTTTTTAGAAAAAAAGCACTGGCTAGATGGATGGATAGCTAGATATAGACAAGATAGATATAGACAAAACATAGATGTGGATGGATGGATGGATGGATGGATGGATGGATGGATGGATGGATGGATGGATGGGATAGATAGATAGATAGATAGATAGATAGATAGATAGATAGATAGATAGATAGATAGATAGATAGATAGATAGATAGATAGATAGATAGATAGATAGATAGATAGATAATAAGAGGGGGGGATGATATAATGGTATGTGTGAATGACCTTGGGAGACAGGAGGGAGAGTTGCAGATTGGAGAACTGGCAGATAAAAGGTGTCTCCATCGACTGAAAGAAAAGGGACGTGGAAAGCCTTTCAGAAGGGACCCTCTCTAGTTTTTCAGGCAGGGAAAAATATTTTCAATTTTGAAAATTCTGTTCGTGTAGCCTTACAATACAGGTAGCCCCAAAGGTGATTTTTCAAAAAGCAACTGGACTTTGTTTTTCCCTGTAGTTGTTTCTCTATTAATCCAAGAAGCTTCTTCAGATCTGACTTAATGGTGGCGGATGGAAGGATTTATACAGGTAGCCCTCGACTTACAACTGTTCATTAAATGACTGTTCAAAGTTACAATGGCACTGACAAAAGTGACTTATGACAATTTTTCGCAGTTACGATCTTTGAAGCATCCCCATGATCTTGTGATCAAAATTCAGATGCTTGGCAACTGGTTCATACTTATGACGGTCGCTGTGCCCCAAGGTCATGTGATCCCCTTTTGTAACCTTCTAACAAGCAAAGTCAACGGGGAAGTCAGATTCACTTAACAACCAGGTTACTAACTTATCAACTGCAGTGATTCATTTAGCAATTGTGGCAAGAAATGTCGTAAAACAGGGCAAAACTCATTTAACAAATGTCTCACTTAACAACAGAAATGTTGGGCTCCATTGTGGTTGTAAGTTGAGGACTATCTGTATTCCTTGCACTCATCTGGCTGTTAGCACTCTCTCTGAGAGTTGTTGAGACCACTTGAGGTTTATTTGAGCCCTCAGGGTTACCTGAATAGTGCAAATGGGTGTGCAGCCTTCTTGGAACTGCTGAAAGGACTCTGGTGCAAACAGGAGACAGGTGGTGTCATATCTCTCCCCCCTTTGCTGAGAGTGTTCAGTCTTAATGTAGATGGCCTTTTTCACCCCTTTTTCAAACCAGTGATCCTCTCTGTCCAGAATGTGGACTTTGCTTTTAAATGCAGATGGACGACTGAATCTGGTCCAATGGGTTTATTCTCCTATGTCAGTGGTGGTGAACCTATGGCACGCATGCCAGAGGCGGCACTCAGAGCCCTCTCTGTGGGCACGCACGCCATGCCCCAGAGATGGCAACCGTCCCTCTTCAACCAGCCATCCGCTAACTCGCCAAGGTCCCACGTGGCCAGATGCATCCCAGCATGGCTGGTTTCCCTTCCCCTCATCCTGTTCCTCCTGGCCTCACATGCTCTCCTTTTCCAGGGCACAACCCACTGCATTGCCTCCTCAGCTGTCCGCTGGCCATCCAGCTCAGAGGCGGCTTCTCTGAACTGCTGACAGCGGGCTGCGGAGTCCCAAAGTGCACCGGCTGAGGGGCCAGCAGGCTGTGACTGCTGACGGACACTGTCGGCCCCCATGCGCTTGCTGGCCTCTGTGTGAGGGGATTGATGGTGTCAGGCAGCAGCTGCCCCAGCCCGTCTCACCTTGCCCTGTGACAATGGCACCCCCGCTCTGCCTTGCCTTGCCTCACCCCACAGGATGAGCCTCCTGCCTACCACCCCACCTGCCAGAGACCGCATGGATCTCCCCCAATGTTGCCCAGCCCCCACAGGTGTCCCTCCCCATGATCAACATCAAGGTGACCACACCCACCTTGGCCACACCCATCCAGTCTGCCATGATTACTATAGCCACACCCACCCAGTGGGTCATGCCCACCTGGCACCCGGCGATAAATAAGTGGGTTGCAGTTTGGGCACTCGGTCTCTAAAAGGTTCGCCATCACTGTCCTATGTTGTGCCAGGCGTTTGTGAAGTGATTGTTTTGTTTCTTCAGTGAACAGATCTGTACATGTCTCACTGCACTATAGCCTCCATCACCCATTGGCAATATTCAGGTGACCCCGCGGGCACAGATAAACCTTCAAGTGGCCTCAGAAAGAGATGACTGCCAGGAATATAAATCCTTCCATTCGCCAGCATTCAGTCAGAACTGAAGAAGCTTCTTGGATGTAAGGTGAAATGTCTTTAAGGAAAAACAAAGTCCAGTTGTCTTTTGAAAATATATACCTTTGGGACAACCATGACTGAGAATCTCCACAGACATTTGTACAAAGAAAGAGCAAGCGAAGATGAGGAACATGTCCATCATCTTTCCCTACCGTGGACTTTGATCTGAGCTGTGCTCTGCTTCTCTCCCGCATTGCAAGTATATTTTCCTGCATCCTCCGGTTGTGCATGGTGAATCAGCAGCTCAGCCACACAGCCATCCTGTTTCATCTCATACTTCTCGCTCGGCCGAAGGAGAGTCGCACCTTTCTTCCATGCCACTGTGACCTCTGGTGCGGCAAGGACGCAGCACAAAACAACCGTCTCGCCCTCTTTCTTTTCCACATCTTTAAGCTCTTCCTTAAAAATGGCAGGGGCCGCTAAAAGGCACGATCAGGATAAGGAGGCAAAGTAAGGTTTTGGAGGAAAACTTGCATGTGAGCTGATATGGCAACAGAAAACAAATTGGATTTGTACAGGAAAACACAGTCCGCTCAGTTTGGGCAGCAGCAGAGTGCAATAAGTAAATCTTCTAAATAAATAAACCACCTAGCACTGATGATGTTATCTAGTTGGGTAATGAGACATCTGCAAAGAAACAACCAAGTTCAAAAGACACCAAGGACCTTACAGTCCTTCTTGTCCTCCTTCTCTTCCTCCTCCTTTCTATAAACTCCCCTCTCTTCTAGTACTGATGATGTTACCTAGCTGGGTCATGAGATGTCTGAAAGAAAACAAGTAACCTCAGGGAGCACCAAGGACTGAGGGAATGAGATATGATGAAATGAATGAGATATGATATATGAGATTGAGATATGACGTATGAGATATAAGATATGAAATGTGAGGTATGAGCGAAATGAGATATGAGGTATATCGTATGAGATATGAAGTATGAGATATCATATATGAGGTATAATTGAGATATGAATGAGATATGGGGTATCAGATATGAAATTGAGATGTGATACGAGATATGAGACATGAGGTATGAGGTGTGAGATGTGAAGTATGAGGTAAAAGATTGAGATGAGATTGAGATTTGAGATATGAGATACAAGATATCATATGTATGAGATTGAGATACGAATGAGATATGAGGAATGAGGTATCAGATATGAAATTGAGATGAGATACAAGATGCGACACATGAGATATGAGGCATGAAGTATGAGATATGAAGTATAATATTGAGATATGAAATTATGTACAAGGTATAAAATATGAGATATGAGATAGATTTGAGATACGATATGAGATATGAGGTATAAGATATGAGATGAAATGACCTCCAAGGTTCCTTCCAACTTTATTATTATTATTATTATTACACAAGATATGATATGAGTATCAGGTAGGTATGAGATACGAGGTATGAGGTATGAAATATGGTATAATATTGAGATATGAGATTGAAATATATGAGGTATGAGGTATAAGATATGAAATTGAGATACAAGATATGAGATAAGAGTATCAGGTATCAGGTATGAGATACGAGGTATGAGATATGAGATGTGAGGTATAATACAATGGTGAAAAAAGCAAGGTTCTACATTTAGGCAAGAAAAACCAAATGCACAAGTACAGCATAGGTGGCACCATGCTCAATAGTCGTAACTGTGAGACGGACCTCGGAGTCCTAGTAGACAATCACTTAAATATGAGCCAGCAGTGTGCTGCAGCTGCCAAAAAGGCCAACACAGTGCTAGGCTGCATTAACAGAGGGATAGAATCAAGATCACGTGAAGTATTAATACCACTCTTCAATGCCTTGGTAAGGCCACACTTGGAATACTGCATCCAGTTTTGGTCACCACGATGTAAAAAAGATGTTGAGACTCTAGAAAGAGTACAGAGAAGAGCAACAAAGATGATTAGGGGACTGGAGGCTAAAACATATAAGGAACGGTTGCTAGAATTGGGTATGTCTAGTTTAACGAAGAGAAGGACAAGGGGGGACATGATAGCAGTATTCCAATATCTCAGGGGCTGCCATAAAGAAGAGGGAATTAAGCTATTTTCCAAAGCACCTGAAGGCAGGACAAGAAGCAACGGGTGGAAACTAATCAAGGAGAGAAGCAACCTAGAACTAAGGAGAAACTTCCTGACAGTGAGAACAATTAATCAGTGGAACAGCTTGCCTCCAGAAGCAGTAAATGCTCCAACACTGGAAGTTTTTAAGAAGAGACTGGACAGCCATTTGTCCGAAATAGCGTAGGGTTTCCTGCCCGAGCAGGGGGTTGGACTAGATGACCTCCAAGGTCCCTTCCAACTTTACTACTATTACTATTACATACTGAGATATGATTGAAATATGCGAGGTATAAGATATGAGATTTGAGATACGAAGTGTGAAGTATATGATACAGATATGAGATATGAGTATCAGGTATGAGGTATAAGGTATGAGATATGAGGTATAATATTGAGATATGAAATAGAGATATGAGGTATAAGATATGAGATGAGATACAAGATATGAGATATGTGTATCAGATATAAGAGATATAGGAGATTCTGATGTGAGATATGAGATGAATGTAAGCAATGCCCGATTGAATTGGACCCATCTAGGCTAGTCCAACCCTCTTCTTCTCACAGAGGTCTACCATGCCCAAGCAAATCATCTCAGCCTTTTCAAAAATCAAAAGGAACACCTGCGCTTGAGTAAATGCTGGAATCCCTCTTTCTCTCGAGACCCTGAGATTCTCCACCCATTTTTTCCTACCAATCTCAGGGATGGAGAACTTCAGAAGACCATTACGTCCAGAATTGCTTTCAATACTGGCAAACATTATCAAAGCTCTCCTACCTGTCACCTCCACCCGTGCAGAAGTCTTCAAGTCTCCACTTTTACAAATATATTCCCCTGCATCCGACGGCTTTGCGTCCCGGATGACGAGTTCAGTCACGGGACCTCGTTGCTTGAATTCGTATTTGTCCCCCGCTTCCAGGACTACATTGCCCTTCATCCACTGCACAGGGACGTCTGATTTGTTAAGCTCACAAGTAAGACGGATTTTATTCCCTTCCTGTGCTTCTTTGTTTTGCAGTTCTTGGTTAAAAACTACCGGCAGGCCTAAAATACAAAAAAAAGATGAAACAGGAAGGAAGAGAAATAAACCATTTTTAAAAAAACTAATCATATTGGTATACAGATAGTCCTTGACTTACAAGAGTTTGTGTGGTGACCATCTGAAGTTACAAGGGCACTGAAAAAAGTGATTTATAACCATTTTCCACACTTAACGACCATTGCAACATCCCATGGTCACATGATCAAAATTCAGATGCTTGGCAACTGACTCATATTTATGACTGTCTGGGGGTCACGTGATTCCCTTTTGCAACCTTCTGACAAGCAAAGCCAATGGGGAAGCCGGATTCCCTTAACAACCATGTGACCAACTTAACAATAGCAATAATTAATCTGACAACTATGGCCAGAACGGATGTAAAATGAGGCAAAACTCACAACAACTGTCTTGCTTAGCAATGGAAATTTGGGGCTCAGTTGTGGTCATAAGTCAGGGACCACCTCTACTTAATTAGAGGCTTCTCTCTGATTTTATTTCTACACAACTTAAACCAATCAGACATCGGTCCTACCTTGCACCACCAGCTTTGCACTGGATTGACTGTCACCAATGTCACACGTGTAGATGTCACTATCATTTTCTCTGAGATCCTTCACGAGGAGTTGCAAGATGGTCCCTTTTTGGCTGATCTCATATTTCTGGCCGGCTTGAAGATCAACGATGCCTTTCCTCCATGTCACAGCAGACGCTGGTTTCTTGGTTTCACAGGTGAGGATGACATTCTTATTCTCCTCCACCTTCAAGTCTTCAAGATCCTTCACAAAGCAGTTTCCACCTTCTGGAATGGATGAAATAATAGAAATAATTAATGATAGTAATAATAATAATAATAATGATGAGGAGGAGGAGAAGAAGAAGAAGAAGAAGAAGAAGAAGAAGAAGAAGAAGAAGAAGAAGAAGAAGAAGAAGAAGAAGAAGAAGAAGAAGAAGAACAACAACAACAACAACAGCAACAGCAACAACAACAACAACAACAACAGTATTAATATGGGACCCAATTTGGTACTTAAACAAACTTTAATATAAAATCAAAGGTCCCATCAAACTTAGCAAGAGAAATAAATTCATTTATAATGAGTTTTCTTATTTATAATAATCACTGGTCATAAGCATGAGTTCAGTGTGTGGAACTCAGCGAATTGCCTTCTTTCCATCCGACTTGCAATGGTTCGTTTAGTGATAGTTTGAAGTTACAATGGCACTGAAAAAAAATGATATTTGACTGTATTTCACATTTACAACCATTGCAGCATCCCAATGGTCACGTGATCAAAATTTGGACACTTGGCATCTGGCTTGTATTTATAATCCCCTTTGGTGACCTTCTGACACACAAAGTCAATGGGGAAGCCAGATTGGTTTAACAACCATGTCACTAACTAAACAACTACATTGAGTCACTTAACAACTATGGCAAGAAATGTTGTAAAATGGGGCAAAATTCACTTAACAACTATCTCACTTAGCAACAGAAATTTGGGGCTCAACTGTGATTGTAAGTCAAGGGTTACATGTAAAGGATTAGGATTATAGTTTCTGTTGCTAAATTTTTGTTGCTAAGCAAGATTGTTGTTAACTGAGTTGTGCCCCACTTCATGACTTTTCTTGCCACAGTTGTTCAGTGAATCGCTACAGTTGTTCAGTTAGTAAATTGTTTGTTAAGTAAATCTGGCCTCTGCAGGAGGTCGCAAAAGGGAATCACATGACTTTAGGAAACTGCAACCGTCAAAAATATGAGTCAATGGCCAAGCATCTGAATTTGGATCATGTGACCACAGGGATGCTGCAAAGGTCATAAGTATGAAAAATGGTCCTAAGTCACTTCTTTTGGTGCCATTGTGACTTCTAATGGTCACTAAAGAAACCATTGTAAATTGAGGACTATCTGTAGCCCCATCACTGACCTTCCACCAATAATGTGGCTTTTGTTTTGGAGAATTCAATCTCGCAGGTATATTCTCCGCCATCTTTCACTGTGGTGTCATGGATGATTAATATCGCCCGGTTGCCTTCCTGACGCAGGTCGTATTTTTGACTCCTCCGAATCTCCTTGCCGTCCTTCTTCCACTTCAGGTTATTGTCCCATCTAGACAAGTCACAACTCAGGCTGACCTCCCGTCCCACTGAGGTGGATTTGTCCTCCAGCTGTCTTATGAATTCGGCGGGTTTTTCTGTGGGGAAGAAAAGATAGGAAACTAGGTCAGAGAGAGGACACCATAATTGCTGTTGCCTCTCGCACATCTTCAGCCATCACAGACAGAAAAATAAGGCTGGATTTAGACCCATGGCTATGAAATGGCTGCATGTGTGCAACTTCACTGTGTAGAAATTTCAAGGGGTTGTTTGACTCTCACAAGTTGGTCAGTTCACCACAGGACAGCCATATGTCTGAAATGGTGGTCTATTTCCTTCTAAGCCTTTGTGGGGACTTCAAATCTTTTATATTGTAAAATAACTTTTGGGGGAAAGATAGCAGTTAATAAGCATCTCTCTCTCTCTCTCTTTCTCTCTCTCTCTTTGTATTTTTATCTATTCAATCATCTATATTTATCTGTTTGTTTATCTATCTATCTCTTTCTCTCTATTCAGTCATCCATCTCTGCTTTCTTATTCTTTCCTTCTATCCATCCAATCATGAATCTATTTCTTTTTAATTCTCTTTCTCTTCACCTCTTTCTCTTTCTCTCTCTCTCTCTCTGCCCCTCTACCTATCTATTCAAATCCATCCATCTATCCATCTATATCTGTCTTTCTTTCTGGATGTCTATCTTTTTCTCTATCCCTCTATCCAATCATCTATCTCTATCTCTCTTTAACTCCCTCTTTTTCTTTATCTATCTATCCAATCATCTATCCAACTATTAATCATTTTCTTATTATCTCTCTCTCTTCTTTCTATTTATCCAGTCATCCATCCAACTCTCAAATCTATCACTTTCTTATTCTATCTATCTCTATATCTTCTATCTATCTTTCACTTTCTTATTCTATCTTTCTCTCTATCCAATCATCTGTCTCTTTAATTCTCTCTCTCTTTATCTATTCAATCATCTATCCAATTATTAATCAGTTTCTTATTATCTATCTATCTATCTATCTATCTATCTATCTATCTATCTATCTATCTATCTAAGGCACTGATTTGATCAGTTCATTATTCTTCCTTTAACAAAATGTTCCTGAAACAGGAAAGGTCTGCAAGGAAACCATCAGCCTCAGAAAGCCCCCAGGACCCCACCTTGGTTGATGATTTCATGGGATTCTCTACCCCATCCGACTTATTCTAATACAATCTTAGCTCCCCTTCTCCCCCTCCTCCCCCCCCCCACTACGCACCTTTCACAACAAGAGAAGCTTTGGATTTTAAATCACGGACGGAAAACACCACTTCGCCAGCATCAGTCACTAAGGTTTTCTTGATGATGAGGGTGTATTTCCTTCCTTTGTTGAAGGCTCGATATCGGGTGTCATGGCTGACTTCATTCCCATTGATCAACCACTGACAACCGTCTAGACTCTCATGTGAGAGGATGCATTCGAAGCTACAGCTCTCTCCTTCCTGCACCTCAACGTTCTTTAGACGCTTTGTGATGCCGATGTTCAGCTCTGTGGAGAAACAGGATGTGGATTAAATTAAAATAATTACCAGAAGTCCTTGACTTACCACATTCATTTAGTGACCGTTTGAAGTTACAACAGCACTGAAAAAAGTGACTACTGTTTTTCACACTCATGACCGTTGCAGCATCCCTGTGGTCATGTGATCAAAATTTGGATACTTGGCAAGTGGTTCATATTTATGATGGTTGTAGTGTCCCGGGGTTGTGTGATCCCCTTTTGTGACCATGTGACAAGCAAAGTCAATGGGAGAAGCCAGATTCACTTAACAACTGTGTCACTAAGTTAACAACTGCAGAGATTCACTTAACAATTGTGGCAAGGACGGTCGTAAAATGAGATAAAACTCACTTAACTAATGTCTCTCTCTTAGCAACAGAAATTTTGGGTTCAATTGTTGCCATAAGTTGAGGACTACCTGTAATTAAAATTACCGTATATGCCGGCGTACAAGGCGACCCGGCGTATAAGACGGCCCCCGTCTTTGTCACCGAGCCGCATTCCTAGAACGTCGTCTTATATGCCGGAAACTACCAGTATTTCCGGCGTATAAGACGACTCGGCGTATAAGACGACCCATGTCTTTGGCACCGAGTTTAGCACTTCCGGAAGTTGTCTTATACGCCGGCATATAGGATAATTTAAATTTCATTTCATTTCATTTTAAATTTAACATAAATTTAAAAATTCATTAATTAAAATAGCACATTAAAATAATTAAACTAAACTAAAATAATTAAACTAAAAATTCTTAGGAGCCTCAATCAATCAGATAGTCCTCAAGTTACAACTGTCACTGAGCCCCCAATTGTTGTTGTAATGAAAATAAAACAGCCACAATGGAAGCGTGCCTGATTTTACAACTTTTTATGTGGCAGTCATGAAGTGAACACAGGCATCGTAAAGTGAATGCTGCAGTCATTAAGAGAACCCATTGTTCACTATGTGGCATTTTGGGCCAAAACCAGAGTTTAAAAGTGGTTCGCAGTCACATGACCAAGGTGGGGATGCAGACATCAAAACGCACAATTACTGTATGGGATTGGAAGGGTCTTCTAGTTTAACCCCCTGCTTGAGCAGGAGACCCTATACCATTCTAGACCAATCGCTGTCCAATCTCTTTTTGAAAACCTCCACTGTTGGAACACCCACAACTTCTAGTGGCAAGCAGTTCCACTGGTTAATTATCCTCACTGCCAGGAAATTTCTCCTTAGCTCTAGGTTGCTTCTCTCCTTGATGAATTTCCATCCGTTGCTTCTTGTCCTGCCTTCAGGTGCTTTGGAGAAGAGGTTAACCCACACCTCTTTGGGTCAGCCCCTCAAATACTGGAATATCATGTCACTCCTAGTCCTTCTTTTCTCAAGGCTGGCCATTTCCAAATCTTGCAACCTCCTGGCTATACCCAATTCCTTCATATGTTTTTGTCTCCAGGCCCTTAATCATCTTAGTTCTCTGCACTCTTTCTAGAGGCTCAATGTCTTTATTGTGGCTTTCTAGAGTCCCATTATCTCTTTTGGATCATGGTCACCAAGCACCAAGTGGACATCAGTGTGAGGATAAGACGTCTCCCACACGATGCCCTATAGTTGTACTGCTGCTGGATCAACTCCCATAGTCCCTATCCTACACCAACTGTGGATGTCCAAGAGATGTGGAAGCCCACCACTGCAAAATGGAGAATGATGTTCTCCTGACTCAACCATTCTGCGCACCTTGAATGATGACTTTAGACTTGGCGATGTCTGTCCCAAGGTCACAGGTGTACCAACCAGCGTCATCTTTGCCGAGATCTCGGATGGTGAGTCCCAGGGTCTTCCCAGACTGCAACATCTCATATTTGCCTCCTGGGATCAATTCCGCCTCTTCCTTCTTCCACACCGGTTTCACTTTTGGTTTCGAGACTTCACATTCCAGTGTGATAGTGCTTCGTTCCTCGGCAACCACGTCGTCCAGAGATTTCATGAAGACGGCTGGCTTCTCTAAAGGAGATGGAGACAAAGGTGTGTTTAGAAGCCATTACATTGGTCAGGATGACATCAGTAATCTTGATCAAAGATCCTCCGTTGAATTGCATGAATTGGGAGACAATTCAACGGTGTTTGCAAAGATGTTGTCAGAGGTAGCTGAGACAGCAGTAGGTCTTTAAAAGGAAATTGCTCTGAGTTCTCTGGAAATTACAATAATTTCTTTAAATAAAGTTTGCTGTAACTGCTTATATTGACTAACGAGACAAAGTGATAAGGATATTTTGGTACAGGTAGCCCTCAATTTATGATAACAATTGAGCCTACATTTTCATTGCTGAGACATTTGTTAAGAGAATTTTGCCCCATTTTGCCATAGTTGTTAAGTGAATCATTGCAGTTGTTCAGTTAATCACATAGCGGTTAAATGAATCCGGCACTGACTTTGTTCATCAGAAGGCCGCAAAAGGGGATCAAATGACCCTGGGACACTGCAACTGTCATAAATAGGAACCAGTTGCCAAGCATCCAAATTTTGATCGTGTGACCGTGGGATGCTGCAACGATAGTAAGTGTGAAAAACGGTCATGTCACTTTTTTCAGTGGCATTGTCACTTTGAATGGTCACTAAATGAATTGTTGTAAGTAAAGGACTATCTATAGATGCCAGTTGACAAATATCTGAATGTTGATCCCCTGGCTATCGGGATCGTAAGTGTGAAAAATGTTCCTAAGCCACTTTTTTCAGTGCTGTTGTAACTTCAAATGACTACTAAACGAACTTTGGTACCTTGAGGACTACCTGTAAGTTCTTTGTTCCACAGACAATCGGTGTTACCTCCCTAATCAGCTTGTGTTTCCTTACTTATGCAACTAAATAAAGTTTAAATGCTGGCTGAAATATTGTACACGGTCCTTTCAAGGCTTACAGTATAGGAAGATCCATATTTACTCAGATCAGAATAACATGTCAGTTGGAGAGAATTGGGATCTCTTTCTTTATCCGTTCCAGGCCAAACCTTGAAATTGTGCAAAAGGAGAAGCAGTGTGGTGTGTACCTGAACAGTCCCAGATTTATTCAGCAATAAATTTTGCCATTCGTTCACTGACAGTTCGAAATTAGAATGGCACTGCAAAAAGTAACTTATGGCTGTTTTCACATTTACGACCGTTGCAGCATCTCCATGGTCATGTGACTAAAATTCAGATGTTTGGCAGCTGACTCATATTTATGACAGTTGCAATGTTCTGGAGTCATGTGGAGTCCTCTTTTGCGACTTTCTGACAAGCAGAATCAACGGGCAAGCCAGATTCACTTAACAACCGCGTTATTAACTTAACATCTACAGTGATTCTCTTAACAACTGGGGCAAGTAAGGTCGTCAAATGGGGCAAAATTCACTTCACAAATGTCTCAGCAACGGAAACATGGAACTCAGTTGTGGTCGTACGTCAAGGACTACCAGTAGTATATGTATGTATATCAGCATATTTACAGACATGTGCGCACATGCACAGACACACACACAAAGTGATTTTAATAGATAAGAGGCCATCCAGAGGACAGGAAAGCCAGGGGTCACCTGGCATTTTTAGTTCTTCAGAACATCTCTAGATGGGGAAGAAGATAAAAAAAAATGAGTATGGAGAAGGGGCAGCATGATGGGCCTGAGAAGCAGAAATTGACACCAAGGTTGTCACAACCAGGCCATAAACAACTGCCCAATCAAGGAATACCACCTCTAGAGGGGGTAAGCAGGGCACACATCTAATAAATAAACAAATGCAGAGAAACAATCAAAAAATAAACAACAGCTTAGTCAAGGACCAACTAACCAACACTGATAAGGCAAGCCAGTTGAATAAATAAACAGAGAACAAACCCCACTCCCTTCTAGCACTGATGATATTATGTAGTTGGGTAACAAGACTTCTTCAAGAAAACAACCAAGCTCAGAGAGTATTGAGGACCCCATAATCCCTCTCCTCCTCCTCTTCTTCCTGTTCTCCTCCCCCTCCTCCTCCTCCCCCTCCTCCTCCTCTCCACAAACCCTACTCCCTTCTAGCACTGATGATGTTACCTAATTGGGCCATGAAACGTCTTCAAGGAAAAAACCACGCTCAGAAAGTACCAGGGGCCTCAACTACCTGAAGCTTTCCAATGGCTTTGAGGTGTGCCCATGGATTTCATCTGCCAAGATGGAAACAGGATATCTCAAGGCCACCAAGCTACCTCAGAAATGCTTGTAGAAGTAGAGACTCACCTTTCACCTTCAGCCGGATGCTCTCAGAGATTTTCTTCTGAACCTTGACGGTCACTGTCCCGCTGTCTTCTGGCGTGACGTGCTTCAGCGTCAGGCTGTGGGACTTCCCCAAATGCTTTATCTCATTGAAGTTGTTGGGAAAGAGATGAGTGTCATTGAGGAACCATTCGACATCCTCACAATCTTCAGACAACTCGCAGGAGAAAGTGGCCGAGCTCTCTTCATCAACCTCCACATCCTGCAGATGTTTGGTGATCTCCACTTTGCGCTCTGTGGCAAGGAAGGAGAAGTCAAGAGGACATTATTCCATTCTGCACACACCTTGGTCACCGGCTTCCGCATGTTGTAACACACATAGAGCCAGCTTGGTCTTGTGGTTAAGGCACCAGGCTAGAAAGTAGGAGACCATGAGTTCAAGTTCCAGCTTAGCCATGAAAGCTAATTGATTTTGGGACAATCACCAGGAGACCCTGAGATCTAATCCCACTTTAGGCATAAAAAACAGCTGTGTGACTTTGAGCCAATCAGCAGGAGACAGTGAATTCTAGTCTAGTCTTAGGCATGAAAGCCAGCTGTGTGATTTTGGGTTCATCACCAGGAGATGGAGTTCTAGTCCCTCCTTAGGCATGAAAAACCAGGTGGGTAATCTTGGACCAATCACCAGGAGTCAGTGAGTTCTAGTCCCACCTTAGGCATGAAAGCCAGCAGGGAGACTTTGGGCCAATCACTAGGAGATGATGTTCTAGTCCCGCCTTAGACATGAAAGCCAGCTGGGAGACTTTGAGCCAATCGCCAGGAGATGATGAATCCTAGTCCCACCATAGTCATAAAAGCCAGCTGGGTGACTGTGGATCAATCACCGGGAGACGGTAAGGTCCAGTCCTGCCTTAGCCATAAAAGCCAACTGGGTGACTTTGGGCCAATCACTAAAAGATTGTGAGTTCTAGTCCAACTTTAGGCATGAAGCCAGTTGGGTGACTTTGGGCCAATTACTGGGAAACTGTGAGTTCTAGTCCCACCTTAGACATGAAAACTGGTTGGATGATGTTGAGCCAATCCCCAGAAGACAGTGAGTTCTAGTCCACCCGTTTTGGTCTCCCACATAAGTACAATCCTGAAAGGTCTCATCCCATCAACCTACCCAAAATGGTCAATGTGGCTTTCGTCTCTGCGCTTCCAGCTTTGCATCGGTAGACACCTGAATCCCTGACAGTCAACTTCAGGATTTTGAGCTCCGCTGTGAACTTCTCTCTCTTCATCTTAAATTTCTCAGAAGATTCCAGCAAAGTGTGGTTCCTGTACCACTCAATCTCCTTTGGGGATGGCTTGAAGTCACAAGAGAGGACCACTGAATGGGTTTCCAAAACTATCTTGTCTTCTAGAGGTCTAGTGAAGATCACTGGAATATCTACAGAGTGAAAGTTAAGAAGGTCATTTTCGAAACCAAGAAGACTCATGTGAAGACTGAATTAGACTGTGAATCATTCTCTTCCAACTAAATCAGACATGTCAAACACAAGGTCCGGGGGCTGGATGCGGCCCGCAAAGTGGTTTCATGTGGCCCGTGAAGCCATTCTGGAAACAGTGAGGGAACGGTCCCTGCTGTCTTGGCCCTGGTCCAGGCCGGCTGGGAGCCAATGTACAATTTTGTGGTGGCCATCTATGCTGAAATGCATTCAGTCTTAGCTCCACAAGGCTGTCTAGAAACAGCAAGGAACCTGCCATGTCGGCCCCGCCCCCTGGGTGCATGCTGGAGAGGTAACACCCTTTGTGAGGAATGAAGAAATGGACCATGCCTTGGCGCTTGCCCCTCTCCCACCCCCTTCTGCCAGAGACCCTCAGATCTGTCCCACTCCTGTCCAGGCCCCCACAGGCACCCTTGACGTGAACGATGTAGAGCTGGCCATGCCCACCCAGTAGGCCACACCCATTCTATCCATGCCCACCCAGTAGGACACACCCACCTGCCCCCCCCAAGGGCAACTGCAATGCTGATGCGGCCCTCAATGAAATTGAGTTTGACACCCCTGAACTAAATAATCATTGTGGTTCCTCAAAAGCTCCCTAATTTTATGAACTCGGCACCTCCAAACATTTTCCAACTACATTTCCCAGAATTTCACCCAGTTTGAGGCCATGCAGGTTCATAATTTGAGGAATTATTTCCACATTTGTGTAGTTGGATCCGTTCTCTACAAACCTTGTGATGCACAATTTTGGAGTGGATTTCTTTTTATCTGTTTCTGTTGCTCCTCCTGTGGTTTCAAAGAGATGCATCTTCCAAATGTTGAAAAACCCTTGAAATTACCCATGGAAAATTTTGCCTACTTGATGTTGATCTAAGGGGTTACCATCACGAATACTTTCCACTTTGGTCAAAAAAATAAAGTGGCTTCCAAAATTTTGATGCTGCTTCAAAGATTTCATTGTGAAATCTTTTCCCAAATCAAATCTGAATTAAGTCTATCAACTCTACTGATACAAGAGAATCTTTGTAGCTAAGGTTTAAACCAGTGGTTCTCAACCTGTGGGTCGGGACCCATTTGGGGTGGAACGACCATTTCACGGGGGTCGCCCAACAACGCAGTCCGCCATTTTTTTCCCCTTTTCCTTAGCTGGGCTACTCCCTTTTATTCTATTGGCTTTTGAAAGCCAATAGAATAGACTCTCTTGAATAGAGTCTAATTCTATTGGCTTTCAAAAGCCAATAGGAATTGTCCAGGCTGTCTCTGCCCTGCTGAGCCCGCCAAAAGTCCCATTCTGCAAACGGTGCTGCACCAGTTGAGTAGTCCTCGACTTACGACCGGTTGAGTAGTCCTCGACTTACGACCGGTTGGGGGTCGCGGCATTAAAAATGTTGAGAACCACTGGTTTAAACCATGGGATCCTTGGTGTGACTGGACCAGAAGACCTTCAAGTTCATTTCCAACTTTGTTACAGATAGTTTTTGACTTACAACAGTTCATTTAGTGACTGTTCAAAGTTAAAATGGCACTGAAAAAAGTGACGTGACCATTTTCACCCTTATGACCATTGCAGCATACCCATGATCATGTGATCAAAATTCGAATTGCTTGGCAACTGACTCAGGTTTATGATGGTTGCAGGGTCCTGGGGTCACATGATCCTCTTTTGCTACCTTCTGACAAGCAAAGTCAAAAGGGGAAGCAAGTTTCACTTAACAACCACATTACTAACTTAACTACTGCAGCAATTCACTTAACAATGTGGCAAGAAAGGTCATAAAATGGGGCAAAATTCACTTAACAAATGTCTTGCTTAGCAACAGAAATTTTGGGCTCAGTTTTGGTCATAAGGTTACCTGTGTTCTACACTATTCTGTTTTTCTGTATTCTATTGTTTTTTCTGTAATTCTGTTCTGTTCAGATTTGTTCTGTTCTATTCTATTCTATTCTGTTCCATTCCATTCTGTTCCACTCCATTCTAAATAAGCATATAGCTCTAACCACCACCACCACCACCACCCTCAAAGTTCTTCCATGGCTGTTTTACATTGGGAGGACTTCTATCTTACCTTTGACCACCAGATCAGCCAAGGATTTTGACTTCCCAATGGCAAATTGAATGGTGCCTGTCATGTCCACATTGGTCTTCCTCAAGATTAGCCGGTGGATTTTTCCCTCTTGTTCTATGATGACATTTGGGCCATTTTGTAGCACTTCTCCACGGAGAGACCATTTGGGGGGCTTCACTGAAAGGATGGAGATTTCGCACTCAAAGCGGGCTTCGGCTGGTTCCATCACCTCCACATCTCTCAGCTCCTTCACAACATTGATGGTTTGTTCTGAAGAGAAATAAGGGAAGACAAAGTCAACCACTAGGTCATCACCACTGGAGTTTGGGGACTCAGTCATCCCCAAGTCCTTCAAGTCATCATTGTTGACAGGAAGAGCTTTCTAAGTTATAGGTAGTCCTCGATTTACGACCTTTAATTTAGTGACCATTCCAAGTTACAACGGCGTTGAAAAAAGTGACTTATAACCGTTTTTCCACTTATGACCATTGCAGCAAGCCCCATGGTCAGGTGATCAAGATTCAGAGGCTTGGCAACTGGCATGTATTTATGACAGTTGCTATGTTTCAGGGTAATATGATCCCCACTTTTGACCTTCTGACAAGCAAAGTCAAGGAGAAATGCATCTGCTGTCAACAAACACCACCCTCAGATTTCTGTGTAGCAATAGCATGTAGACTTATATGCCACTTCACAGTGCCTTACAGCCCTCTCTAAGTGTCAGCATGTTGCACTCACCCCCCAACAATCTGGGTCCTCATTTTACCCACCTCGGAAGGATGGGGGGCTGAGTCAACCTTGAGCCAGTGACGGTTGGCCTTCGGGCAGTGATCAGTAAATTAACCAGCAATACTGCATTCTAACCACTGCGTCACCACAGCTGAGTGTCCCTTTTCACCCAATATTTTTGGGGAACCAATTGATATTACAGGCAGTCCTTCACTTACAACAGTTCATTTAGTTACTGTTCCAAGTTACAACGGCAACGAAAAAAAGTGACTTAGGACCACTTTTCACCCTTATGACCGTTGCAGCATCCCCACAGTCATGGGATCAAATTTCAAATGTTTGGCAACTGACTCGTATTTATGATAGCTGCAGTGTCCCAGGGTCTTGTGATCCCCTTTTGCGAACTTCAGAAAAGCAAAGTCAATGGAGAAGCCAGATTCATTCAACAACCGTGTGATTAACTTAACAGCTGCAGTGATTCACTTAACAATCGTGGCAAGAAAGGTCGTAAAATGGGGCAAAAGTCACTTAACAACTGTCTTGCTTAGCAATAGAAACTTTGGGCTCAATTGTTGTCGTAAGGCCAGGACTACCTGTACAAATGAAGAAGAGGATGTACCTTCCACATAGAACTGAGCGCTGCTCTTATCATCCACGGCGTCACAGGTGTAAATCCCTTCGTCCTCGAACGCGGTCTCATTGATGATAAGTTTCCGGTAGATCCCATCGCTCACCATCTCATACTTCTGGCCAGGATGGAGTTCTCGGTCCCCCTTGAACCACTTAACGATAGCGTTTGGACGAGAGACTTGGCATTCCATAAAACCTCGGTGTCTTTCGATGGCGATCTTCACCCGCAGGGGTTTAATGATCTTGACCGGTAGTTCTAAAGGAGGAAAACAGAAGAAGGTTAGTGATGTAACTTCGCAAGAAATTCAATGTGGATAATACAGGTACTCCTCAACTTATGACCATTCATTTAGTGCAGTGGTTCTCAACTTGTGGGTCGGGAGCCCATTTGGGGTCGAATGACCATTTCATGGGGGTCGCCAAACAACGCAGTCCGCCATTTTTTTCCCCCTTTTCCTTAGCTGTGCTACTCCCTTTTATTCTATTGGCTTTTGAAAGCCAATAGAATAGACTCTCTTGAATAGAGTCTAATTCTATTGGCTTTCAAAAGCCAATAGGAATTGTCCAGGCTGTCTCTGCCCTGCTGAGCCCGCCAAAAGTCCCATTCTGCAAACGGTGCTGCACCAGTTGAGTAGTCCTCGACTTACGACCAGTTGGGGGTCGCGGCATTAAAAAGGTTGAGAACCACTGGTTTAGTGATTGTTCGAAGTTATAATGGCACTGAAAAAAGTGACATGACCATTTTTCATACTTACAACTATTGCTGCATCCCCATGGCCACGTGATCAAAATTCAGATGCTTGACAACTGATTCGTATTTATGACAGTTGCAGTGTCCCAGGGTCACATAATCCCCTTTTGCGACCTTCTGCCAAGGAAAGTCAATGAGGAAGTCTGATTCACTTAACGTATGTGTGACCAACTTAACAATGTCAATGATTCACTTAACCACTATGCTCAGAATGGACATAAAATGAGGCAAAACCTCCTTAGCAACTGTCTTGCTTAGCAACAGAAATTTGGGGCTTAATTGTGGTCATAAGTCGAGGACTATCTGTAGCTAGTTTAGGGATACGCTTTCTGAAAAAAAATTGAATTCATTAAATTTTGAAGTCATTCCTTACCTTTGACTTTAAGCTGAGCTTGTGATTCTGCAGCTTCGGCCACAAATTTTATTTCTGCAGAATCCTGCAACTCCACACTGCGGTAAACCAGCGTGTGACTTTTCCCTGCGCACAAAAAGACAGCCTCCAAGTTACAAGTTATCTATGATTCATCCATCAAACAAACAAACGTCATCCACATTAAGACAAAAGCTTGCCACTCTCTTTAGCAGAACCGTCTCCCCATTTAAGGAACTGCCAAGATAGCAGAATCACAGAGTTGAAAGGGACCTTGGAGGTCTTCTAGTCCAACCCCCGTTCAAGCAGGAGACTCCATATCATTTCAGACAGGTGGCTGTCCAGTCTCTTATTGAAAACCTTCAGTAATGGAGCATCCACAACAGAATAACAGAATAGCAGAATAACAGAAAAATAGAATAACAGAGTTGGAAGGGACCTTGGAGATCTTCTTGTCCAACCCTCTTCGCAGACCCTAGACCATGGGTCCCCAGCCCCCAGTCCATGGACCGGCACCAGGCCGCAGCATGCCAGAAACCGATCCACACAAACAAGCAAAGCCCCATCCATGGGATGCAGGCAATACATGAAACCAGGCCCACCTCCAGTCCACAGGAAAAACCTCTCTCAATGGAACCAGCCCCTGGTGCCCAAAAGGTTGGGGCCCTAGACCATTCCGGACAAATGACTGTCCAGTCTCTTCTTGAAAGTCTCCTAAGCAGCAAGGAAAAAGAGGATTATGGTTATTGTTCCTTGCTTCTCTGGGGATGATAGGTAAGGAGATAAAAAGGATCCTTGAATATTATTGGTGGTGACTGCTGCCATTATGCAGGTAGTCCTCAACTTATAATAGTTCAATTAGTAACTGGTTGAACTTATAACAGCAGTGAAAAAGGTGACATGATGTTCAGACTGGATTTGGTCTTTTTGTCCACTTCCCAAAGACCTGAGATGTGAATACTTGATGGGATTCAAGTCCCATCACAGATTGTAAGCTGTTCCAAGTCAAGCTGCCTTCTGCAATTGACTGATAGGGATTTTATCAATGGCAATGATACATTATTAAAGTTGGTTGCAGCGTTAACCAGATGTTCAGACTGGATTTGGTCTTTTGTCTACCTCTTGAGACTTTCCCAAGGGCCTGGGATAGGTGGATATTGTTAAAATTCTCATCATAGCATGGAAGCTATTCTGAATAAAGTTGCCTTTTTGCAATTGACTTACAAGGATTTTGTCAATAGCCATTAGTCAATTGTGAAAGGTGGCTTGAGTTGGAATAGTTTACATCCTGCAACGAGACTTTTAGCATCATCAAAGATAAGCATCCTATTATTATTATGGGTCATGAAACCCATGACCAAGGTTACCACAGAAAGAGAAACCCAGATAAGCAAGGACAATCAAGCAGAAAACAATACCTTAATCAAGGAGCCACCAAAATCATGCTTCCACCAACAGTGGCAAAGCAAGCTACTGTATATAATTAGGGAGAAAACCTACACTCCTTCACACTGATGATGTTACCCAGTTAGGTCATGAAATGTCTGCAAGGAAACTACGAGGCTCAAATAGCACAAAGGATCCCCCACAAAGATAAGGATGGATTGACCCCAGACAAACAATCAAGCAGAAAACAATACTCTAATCAAGAAGATACCAAGGGGGGGGGAACCCACCAGGGGAAATTGTATATAAAAAGGAAGCAAACTCCATATTCCTTCATATGGATGATGTTACCTAGCTGGGCCAGGAGATGTCTGCAAGCAAGCATCCAAGCTCAGACAGCATCAAGGACTCCACAGAAAAGAAATCCAAATAAACAGGGATTAACCCCAGACAAACAATCAAGCAGAAATCAACACCCTGATCAAGAAACTACCAAGGAAAAAAAAAATTACACCGGACCAACACTGTTCTTTTTATCTGCAGCAAGCAGCTGTATATAAAAAGGAAAAAAACTCCACACTCCCTCACAAGGATGATGTTATCTAGTTGGGTCATGCGATATTTGCAAGCAAACAACCAGACTCCATCACTTTTCAATTCTCTTCTTCCTACCTTCCTGATGTAGTTTGATGTTTTCTCCAGTCCTGATTTTGTTTTTGTTACTGAACCACTGGGTTTGGACATCATCATGAGAAATCTCACACAGGAAAGAAGCACTTTCTTTTTCACTCACTTCAACATCTTCCAGTGGTTTTATAATCTTGATGTCCCGGGCTAAAAAAAATCAAAATAAGACATTTTTGTTTAAGATTAAGGTGTCTGTGTTCCTTGCAGTCATAAATGTGTGTTGGGGAATTATCCACACCTTTATTTTGTATATTAGTAGAAAAAAATTCCTGGGGGAATAGTAAGGAATGAGGTTTAGCTAGGTGGCCAGCATTCATGTCAAAGACGGAACTAGAACTCACTGTCTCCTGGTTTCTAGGCCTGCACCTAGAATAATACTTCAGAACACATTTAGGAAAAAAACATGTGCCTGTATGTCTAAAAGGAATTATATTGTGATTTAAACTTCTTTTTTATTAAATACTGTTAATCATGGCTCCTAAATTCTCATTCCTTGAATAAGACTCAAAGAAGGGAAATCTGACTCTAAAAAATTTAGGGAGGACATTTGTACCGTAGATCTCCAAAACAGCTGAGGTCTTATCATCCACTGCATCACACATGTATGTTCCTTGATCTTCATATTCGCATGTGTGAATGGTGAGGCTTCTCTTCGTCCCTCTGGAAGCAATGACCATCTTTTTACTCGACCGGATCTCCACTCCATTCTAAAACCAAGAAGACCACAGAGGAGCTTATTGACCAAAAATTTTACTGGATCCGAGTTTTGAGGTAGGCCCTGAGATACAGGTAGTCCTCAACTTACGACCACAATTGAGCCCAAAGTTTTTGTAACTAAGTGAGTTTTGCTCCATTTTACAACCTTCCTTGCCACCGTTGTTCACTGAATCACTGCATTGTTAAGGTGGTAACAGAGTTGTTAAGTGAATCTGACTTCTCCATTGTCTTTCAGGACTACCTACTTCCCATGAAGCTGTGGACGCAATCTTACAAGACAGAAGTTCAAGAAACTGCAGATAGGCTTATATTTAATAAATTTGATACTATACCTTACGCCACTTCACTTCCGCATTGGGCCTGGAAAGTTCGCACTCAAGTGTTACGTCATCCTTGTTCTGAATTTTGAGGTCTTTTAAAGGTGTGATGATTTTCACAGGGGTTTCTGCCAAGGAGAAATAACATGTAAGTAATTGAAATGTTAGCCATAAATCAAGTTAAGTTTCTTAGCCTGCTCTGCCTCTGGCCAAAATAGCATCAAACAGGAAGATAAGTTAATATATTTTATTTATGCATAAGTAAAAGATAGGTCTGTCACAGATATATGGTGAGAAGACCAGTAGAAAAGAGAGAAATTACATTACAGGTAGTATTCCACTTACAACATTCGTTTAGTGACCATTCAAAGTTACAATGCACTTAAAAAAAGGGACTTGTCTCCATAACATTATTAGCCAGTTGGAACATGATAGCATTTGTATAATGGGTGACTGTAACGCAGTTGTGGATAATAACCTAGATTATAAATGTGGAAAGAGTAGAAAAAGATTAGAGGAACAATATCTGAATTGGATAAAATAATATTGGGGTCGGAGGATAAAATGATTAAAAAATTATACCACTATTTGTTAAATCAGGCAATGTACGAGGAACAAGTAAAAGTGACTATGTTGAATTGGAGCAAGGACTTTGGTCTTAATTTTGATCTGCACATCTGGCAAGAACTATGGGCAAGAAACAAGAAGCTTACTTTGGCCACCTCTTACAAAGAGAATCTCTACAAAATGTTTTATAGATGGCATCTCCCACCCACAAGATTGGCTAAAATGTGTACCAATGTCTCCCCTAAATATTGGAAATGTAATCTGACAAGTGGAACATACTATCATATGTGGTGGGAATGCACGCGAGCTCATGATTTTTGGAACAGGATTAAAGTATGGTTGGAAGTAATATTAGAGCGAGTGGTAGAACCAAAACCAGAACTTTTCTATTAAGTTTAACTACACAAAAGCATGACAAAGGCGTACTTTATTTAATGTTACACATTTTAATGGCTTCCAGACTGATTTTTGCTTAAAATTGGAGGAATAAGGGAACTCCAACGGAAGAAGAGATCCTGCATAAAATTTTATCATGTGTTGAGTTGGACAGGCTTACAATGATTATGAAAGACAAGACAGGACTTCCGGTGGATCTGCGTGTGCGATGGCGGCTACTTTGTAGCCGTCCTCCTGGGTAAGTGTAAGAACCGCTATGAACAGCAGACATCAGCTGTTCAGCGGTTCAAAACCCCCTCCCGGGCAAAGGGGGGAGGGCAGAGAGTTGTCTGAATAGTGGTAGAGCCTCTTATGCACCCCCCAAGTTTTTCTTTTGGGGGGTGAAAAGAGTGCTCCCACGGAGTTCAGACTTGTCTCCGCTTCCCAGCTGTTTTTGTCCTTAGGGACAAAACGAGCCGCTGCAACCACCTCCGTGACTAAAGAGAACTGGTGGGGTTTTTTTATAAACGGACAGAGCTGAGTAGAGGATTTAGTTTTTGCTTTCTTTGATTTATTTGGATTTTAAGTTTCAAGACTTGTTTTTACTTTTATATTCCCTCTTTTTATTTTTTTTCCTCTTTGTTGAAAGGGAAAGTAAAATGGCGATCGGCAAGCCTCTCGGTGGTTTTTTTTTTTTTTCGGAAGTTAGAATGGTGACCGGCAGGCTTTTTGGTGTTCTTTTTTTCCCTTTCCTTTTTTCTCTTTTGTTTTTTTTATGATTGGAATGGAGTGTTAGTATTATTATTTTTGTTTAATTTTCGTGTTTTGTATTTTGTACTTTTCGGTACTTTTAAAAAATGGAATGGATTTTTTCTATTTAATTATTTTTTTTTCTTCTCCTCCTTTTTCTTTTTTTTTTTTTTTTGAACTCCCTTCTTTTTAATAATGATCCCTCTTGAAGGGTTTTTTTTTTTTTTGAATATAGGGAGTTAATTTCTTATTTTGTTTTTGCTTAATTTTTGCAATTTTTAAGAAGGAGTAAATTTTTTTTAAGATGGCCCCAAAGCGTCCAGTAATCTCTACAGTTTCCAAGGTGGCTTCTTCTTCGGTGTTATCGTCAGGGCAACAACCTAAATTAATAGGTTCACCTTCTTCCTTGCCACAGTCAACAATGGTGAAGGACTTGCAAGATATGATACTTCAAATTAGGGGAGAAATGAAAGAGATTTTAGAGGAAAATAATAAGACTTTGAGGCAAGAGATAGTTTTGACTTTAAAAGGAGTTGCCTCTGTTCTTGAAAAGTTGAACTCTCGCATAGAAGAGGTAGTGGAAAAGTGGAATTGATGGAGGAAAAATTTGAAAGTATGGAAAAAGAGATGAAAAACTTTCAAGATGAGATTCTTATGCTTCAATATAAACAAATGGAATATGCCTTAAGAATAAGAGGTTTACATGAGTCTGTGCAAGGAGATTTGAGAGAGATGGTGGCAAAGGACTTTGCTGTGATTCTGAACAGAGAAGAAGAGGAAATACTTAGTGGAATTGATCAGACATTTAGAGTTAACTCTGTGGTGGCAGAGCAAAAGAATTTGCCAAGAGATGTGGTAATTTACTTTGGGAAAAGATCCCTGCGCAATGAAATTATACAAGCTTTTTATAAGAAGAGGTTTCAAATTGCTTCACAAGATGTTATAATTTTAAAGGAGATCCCACCAAAAATTTTAAGAAGAAGAAAGGAGTTTGTTTTTTTAGCAGATGAACTTAAAAGGAGACAAATTTTGTTTAGACTGGATGTTCCGATTGGAATGGTGGTGAGCTACCTGGGGATACGTTATAGTCTTAATACTGTTTCTAAAGCAAAAGATTTTTATACTTCGGTCCTGGGGGTATGCTCATCGTCACCTATCATATTTAAAGCTTTGGAAGAAAAAAAGGTAGAACTGCGGTCAGAAGTGTTAAGAATTATGAAAATTGGGAAACTTCAGTCTGAGGGGCCTCAACAAGTAGAGATGGAGGAGCAGAAGACAACCTGTGTAACATATAATTGAAAAGAAAAGGATCAACAGAAGAAGTTTAAGGAAGTTCCACAAGTATTGGTTCCTGAATCTGCGGGAGAAGTAGGATTTATAAATTCTTTGGAGCAATCTTTAATGCTAGAACTGCAGTCTGAAGAGCCTATATTAACTAAAAATGGGAGGCCTCAACAAGTAGAGATGGAGGAGCAGAAGATAACCTGTGCAACATATAACTGTAAAGAAAAGAATCAACAGAAGAAGCTTAAGGAAGTTCCACAAGAGATGAAAGACCAGAAGACAACTTGTCCAACATATAAACGTATAGAAAAGGAGGTTGAGGAAATCTCACAGGTATTGGTTCCTGAGACTTGTGCAACATATAAATGTAAAGAAAAAGCAACATGTAAACGTAAAGAGAAAGACCAACAGAAGAAGGAGGTTGAGGAAGTTTCACAGGTATTGGTTCCTGAGTTTGTGGGAGAACCAGGACTTACAAATTTTTTGGAGCGATCTTCAAGGGCAGATTTTAATGCATTTCTTTCGATGCTTATGGGCAAGAGAGACTGATAAGGATTGTGTTTATAGTGGACGCAACCAGCTATTGGACAGAAGACTATGGAGACTGAATGAAAATTTTAGATAAGAAGTTTAAGTTTAAGTATTTTGTTTAGGTATTTAGAAGATTATTGAGATTGCGGGAGAAGTAAAATGTATAATGTTTTTGGAAAATGTCTTAAATAATGTTTAAATATGTGTTTTGGGATAATAATATGTATGACATGAAAAGGTTTAGAGTATATTATAAAATGATGGATAATAATATAAATGATATGAAAAGGGTTTAGAGTATACTATAGTTTGTTTAAAGATTGGTTTCTTTTCTTTTTTTTATTAATTATTCTTAAGAGAAGTTAAGTTGTTTAATTAAATTTTAGATAAGAAGTTTAGATATAAGTATTTAGTTTAACTAATTAAATGAGTATCCAGTCCTAATGGTATAATGAATGTTCATATGCTTATTTTTGTGTTTTAGAGTAAAGAAAGAGGGAGATTAGATTAGATTTTATAGTGTAGGTATAGATATTTAAAGAAAGTAATGTTCAAATTGGTGTTTTGGTGATTCTTTACAGAATGATGGGTAATAATATAACTACAATATTAGAAAAGGTTTAGAGTATATCATAATATGTGTTTAAAGCTTGTAATTATTATTTTTTAGAGAAGACAATTTGTTTAATTTAAGGTATTTAGATTTGTTTGGATTTATATGTGTTTTAAGTTTTTTTATTTCTTATCTTTTTTGAAAAATTTTAATTAAGCCTGTACTCAGCTCTGGGAAGGTTGAGGGAGGGCATGGGAGGTTTGGGGAGAGGGGGGAGGGTATGAGAGGGTGGGGGGTTTGGGGAAGGGATTTATTTTGTAAAATTCAAAAACTTTCAATAAAAAAAAAAAGAAAGACAAGACAGAACACGAATACTTCGAAATCTGGGACAAATTTTACCGTTGGTATGAATTAAGGAGAACTGCTCGGACTTCAAGTTAATGGTAGAATTAAAAGATATATATAACTGTACATATAATTGTATATATAATGTATTGTATAGAAGGATGAGGCTTATATAGACGTTAAGAACAATATATTAAGTTTTTGTACCATGAGAAACAAACTGTTAGGAAAATTCGTTCTGGAATGTCATGTTTGTCCATTTTTGTTTTAATTGTATTATGAATAAAAAAAATTTTTTTTTTAAAAAAAAGGGATTTGTGACCGTTTTTTTACACTTACGACTATTGCAGCATTCCCATGCTCACATGATCAGAATTCAAATGCTTGGCAAATAATTCATATTTATGACAGTCGCAGTGTCCCAGGTTTTGCAACCTTCTGACAAGCAAAGTCAATGGGGAAGTCATATTCATTTAATAACTGTGTCACTAGCTTAACAGCAGTGACTCACTTAACAATGGTGGCAAAAAAGACTGTATAATGGGGCAAGAGTCACTTAATAACAGCCTCAATTAACCAGAAATTTGAGGGTCAATTGTACTCGTAAATCCAGGACTGATGTCTAGGCCTGCTCAATCTCAAACAAAAACAGAAAATCAACTCTGTAGCAACTAATTCCGAAGTTTATCACTATAAGAGAATATTGATCTGTGGGGTCTGGGTGTTCTCTGAACTTGGTGGTTTTCTTGCAGACGATTCATGATTCAAGTGTTATAAGAGAGGGGTGTTGCAGAGAGGAGGAGGAAGAGAAGGAGAAGGAGAAAGAGAAGGAGAAGGAGAACAATGTGGTCCTTGGTGCTCTTTGAACTTGGTGGTTTTCTTGCAGAGATTTCATAACCCAAGTAGGTAATATCATCAGTAGGACTAGGGAATGAGATTTGCTCTAATTTTATATGCTAGTCACTGCCCTGTCGATGGGAGTGTTCTTGGTAGTTCCTTGATTAGGCTATTGTTTACAGTGTTAGTAGTTCCTTTTTGGAATATTATTTACTGCTTGGTGTTAAACTCTGCTTATCTGGGAGTCATTTGCTTGTCAGGAGGTGTTGTGATCTTTTAGATTTTTAATTGTCTTTTGTAAATGGTGTGTAGATGTTGTTTATCTCTGTGTGCCTGTTGATGGCTAATTTGTCTGAATGCCAGGTTTCCAGGAATTCTCCAGCACTTATTTCTGGTTTATCTCTGCATTTATATATGGTTTGTGTAGCTACCAGGTTAAGGGCTACCTGTAATTTAAAAGAGGTTGTCTGAATACCTACCTTTCACACTGAGCCTGCCTGTGGTGTGAATCCCTTCGGCCTTGAAGGAAATAAGAGCTGAGTCTTCCAATGTCAGAGACGTGAGGGTCAGTGAGTGCTTCTTTCCTTGGGCAGTTATCTGGCAGTTGTCCTGAGACTTGAGACGCAGACCGTCCTTCATCCAAACTGCTTCCACATCTTCATGGGACAGTTCCACCTCAAAAGTGACCGATTCCTTCTCGTGAACATCCATCGGCTGCAGGCCTTTGATCAATTTGATGGGTCTCACTTGGAAATAGAACAAGATGGATGAGACACGTTTGTGTCAAAAACCTCATATTTAATAATAATAATAATAATAATAATAATAATAATAGTAAAGTTGGAAGGGACCTTGGAGGTCATCTAGTCCAACCCACTGCTCAGGAAGGAAACCCTACACCATTTCGGACAAATGGCTGTCCAGTCTCTTCTTAAAAACCTCCAGTGTTGGAGCATTTACTGCTTCTGGAGGCAGGTTGTTCCACTGATTAATTGTTCTCACTGTCAGGAAGTTTCTCCGTAGTTCTAGGTTGCTTCTCTCCTTGATTAGTTTCCATCCGTTGCTTCTTGTCCTGCCTTCAGGCGCTGTGGAAAATAGCTTGATTCCCTCTTCTTTATGGCAGCCCCTCAGATATTGGAAGACTGCTATCATGTCCCCCCTTGTCCTTCTCTTTGTTAAACTAGACATATCCAATTCTAGCAACCGTTCCTTATATGTTTTAGCCTCCAGTCCCCTAATCATCTTTGTTGCTCTTCTCTGTACTCTTTCTAGAGTCTCAACATCTTTTTTACATCGTGGTGACCAAAACTGGATGCAGGATTCCAAGTGTGGCCTTACCAAGGCATTGTAGAGTGGCATTAATACTTCACATGATCTTGATTCTATCCCTCTGTTAATGCAGCCTAGCATTTATCACTTTTCAATTGAGGAATCAACCAAATTTGTGAAACCAACCTTGTGAAACCAACCAAATTTGCATGACATTTGACCTCATTTGAAAGCCACTGTTGCCCTCATCATCAATGCTAGAAGAGTTTGCTCTCTGTCTATATTCATTCATTCATTCACTATGGAGTCTTTGGTGCTTTAAGCTTTAAGCTTGGCTATTTTCTCGCAATGTCTCATGACCCAACTAGGTAACATTATCAGTTCCAGATCTAGCAAGAAAACCTTGCTAAACCTCAGAGTGCGCCAAGGAGGAATTTCCCAACCGTGAGAATTATGAAGAGGTGAAACAACCTTCCTCCTGAAATCATGGGGTCTCCACCCCTGAAGGTTTCCAAGTAAAAGTTGGACAACCATTGATCTGGGATGGTCCATGGCTTCCTGGCCTGGTCTAGAAGCTCTCCACCATGCCCTCCAACCTTCTATGATTCTCACAAGAGCTGTGATCCTCAGAACTAGTCCCAAGAGAGGACTTACTGTCTACAGTGACCTTGGCTTGTGTCTTGTCATGGAGGGTCTCGCAGGAATAAAACCCACGATCATCGCAGGATGCACTCTTGATCACCAGGCGGTGCTTTGTCCCCTGGGCGTGGATCTCCAGATTGGCCATTGGATGAAGGACACTCGCGTTCTTTGTCCACTTCACCTCCGTGGTTGGCTTGGATAGCTCGACTTCAAGGATAACAGTCTGCTTCTCTTCTACAGCTTTGGCCTCCAATTTCCTCACAAATAACACCGGTGCTTCTGATTTTGAGGTAGATTAAAAGCATCAGACAGATTAAAAGTACTACAAATACGGGTAGTGCTCAATTTATGACCATTTGTTTAATGACCCTTCTGAGTTGCAACAGCACTGAAAAAAAGTGACTTAAGACCAATCCTCACACTTATAACCTTCACAGTAGTCCTGACTTATAACCATTTATTTATTTATTTATTTATTTATTTATTTATTTATTTATTTATTTATTATTAAAATTTATAAACCGCCCCACTCCCGCAGGATTCCGGGCAGCTAACAATAAAAACACAATATAACTTAACAAGACAAACAATACAATGACATTCATCCAGGGGTCAGATTTTATAAACCCCAGGCCTGCCGGAAAAGCCAGGTCTTAAGCAGCTTGCGGAAAACCAGCAGGGTGGGAGCGGTCCTAATCTCCGGGGGGAGCTGGTTCCAAGAGGTGGGCGCCATCACAGAGAAAGCCCTCCCCCGCGACCCCGCCAAATGGCACTGCTTGGCCGACGGGACCTGAAGGAGGCCCAGCCTGTGGGATCTAACCGGATGAAGGGAACTATGAGGTAGTAGGCGGTCTCGCAAATATCCTGGCCCTGAGCCATGTAGAGCTTTAAAGGTAATAACCGACACCCGGAGACCAATAGGCAACCAGTGCAGCTCGCGGAGGATAGGTGTAACATGGGTGTACCGAGGAACACCCTCTATCACTCGCGCGGCTGCATTCTGGATCAACTGTAGTCTCCGAATACTTTTCAAGGGTAGCCCCATGTAGAGCGTGTTGCAGTAGTTCAGGCGTGAGGTGACAAGGGCATGAGTGACTGTAAGGAGAGCCTCCCGGTCCAGGTGACCGTTTGTTTAGTGACCGTTCGAAGTTACAACAGAAAAAAGTGACATGACCACTTTTCACACTAATTAGTTGCAGCATCCCCATGGTCACGTGATCCAAATTTGGACGCTTGGCAACTGACTCATATTTATGACGCTTGCATGGTCCAGGGTCAGGTGATCCCCTTTTGTGACCTTCTGACAAGTAAAGTCAATGTGGGAAGCCAGATTCACTTAACAATCATGTTACTAACTTAACAACTGCAGTGAATCAACTGAACAACTATGGCAAGAAAGGTCATAAAACGGGGCAAAATTCACTTAACAACTGTCTCGCTTGGCAATGGAAATTTTGGGCTCAGTCGTGATCGTAAGTCGAGCATTACCTATATTTAAAGTGGAGCAATATTTTCAACCAGTATTAACATTTTCTATACTAGATGAAGCCTTCAAAATTTGCAGTTTCTTCTACCATCTTATTCTGGGTAATGTCTTTACAAAAATAAGTCCAACACAAAAGAACATTTCTATCTAGCCAATCAGGATTTGATGCTTTCCCCTATGTGAAAACATGTCTTGCAGGAAGAAAACTAGTGTTACTGGGTGATGACGGTTTCGAAGATCACTAGGTTTCTACAGGTAGTCCTTGACCTACGACAATAACTAAGCCCAAAATTCCCACTGCTAAACAGGCAGGATCCAGAGTTCTCCACCAAGCATGTACATGACTTATGATCACAATGGAGTCCAACCTTTTTGTTGCTAAGCAAGACAATTGTTTAGTGAGCTTTGCCCCATTTTATGACCTTTCTTGCTACACTTGTTAAATGAAACACTGCAGTTGTTAAGCTAGTCATACTGAATCTAACCTCTCCATTGACTTTGCTTGTCACATGATCCTGGGACACTGCAACCATCATAAACATAAAAGAGTAACTTGAAACAGTTATTAAAACAATGGTTGTAAGTCGAGGACTATCTGTATTTGAAAACAAGCCACTTCTCCCCTGTTAGATCCAACTGGCTCACAAGGACAGGAAGGCAGGGTGTGTTCTGGGTCCCATCTATTTGGATTATATATCTATGGAACGATGGAAAAGGGCCTCCTTGGTGCTGGCCCCGTCTTTATGGAACATCATTCACCCTGAGGGGTGGGGAGGTGCAGGATGGGGCTTTATTTGGGGTTTTTTAATATTATAAGCTGTGACATGGGTGTGAATTTGGCAGCCACATAATTTATAAAATAATAAATTACAATAAATAAAAAATAAAACAAAGTAAAATATAAAAATAAAACAAACTAAAATAAAAAATTAAAATACAATAAAATAAAAAATAAACTGAAATACAAATAAATAAAATAAGATAAAAATAAAAACAAAATAAAATCAAAATAAATAAAATACAAATACAATAAAAAACAAAAAATACAATACAATAAAACAAAAAATAAACTAAAATTGAAATAAATAAAATAAAATACAATAAAACAAAAAAATAAAATAAAATTGAAATAAGTAAAATAAATTAAAATACAATAAAACAAAAAATAAACTAAAATTGAAATAAATAAAATAAATTAAAATACAATAAAACAAAAAAATAAAATAAAATTGAAATAAATAAAATAAAATTGAAATAAATAAAATAAAATAGAACAAAAAAATAAACTAAAATAAACTAAATTAAACAAAATAAAAAAGTAAAGTAATAAAACAAAATATAAAATAAACAACAGTTCAGATCAATGGGAGAATGTCCAGAAATGAGATCCCACACCTGGATGTGTCCTTCCATCCCTGATTAGACCCCTATCTCACCTTCCACTCGGAGGTGGGCCCGGCTCTCTTCTCCCTCAGCTTCGGCCATGACTTCCCCACTGTCTTGGACTGTCAGTGTGGTGATGGTGAGGCTGTGATGGACATCCCGATGAGAAACGACGTATTTCTTGCTGGCTTCGACTGGGGTTCCACGGTGGCTCCACTTAACAACCGCATCGCTGGGTGAGACGGTGCATTCGAAAACCGCCTCCTTCCCTTCTTCTGCGATGACTTTGGAGAGGCTCTTGACAAACTTCACAACGCGAGGCGCTGGGGAGAAGAGCAGGATACACATCACACAAAGGGGGAAAAAATGTTCTTTTGTGGATGTTTGAAGGACCTCCTTAAGAATGGCCTCTCAGCTTGGAAACTTAAGTTTGCTGGAAAGTGACCATGAGCAATTTCCAACTTGGTGCACTTTGCAATTAAGGAACAGTTAGACGAGAGCCAGGATTTGCTCTCTGTTCATGTACAAGTGGTTTGCTCTGGCCTTATCACTAACAGGCAAGTCACTTGTAGGTAAACAGAGAACAAACCCATTCCCTACTTACATTGGTGATGTTACCTAGTGGGGTCATGAACCTTCTGCAAGAAAATAACCTAGCTCAGTTAGAACATCAAGAACCCCAGAGTTCTCCTCCTCCCTACAAAACCCCCCTCCCTTCTAGCACTTATGATGTTACTTAATTGGATCATGAAACATCTGCAAGAAAACTGCCAAACTCAGAGAACACCGAAGACCCCACAATGCTCCTCTTCCTCATCCCCTCTCCTCCCCTCCTTCTCCTTCTCCTGTAAACCCCATTCTGTTCTAACACGGAGGATGTTCCCTAATTTACAACAGCTGCTTCCTGTGGCACATACGCCCTAACATCAGGAAGTACCTGTGGGTGTGACTTGAATGATGCATTGGTCATTCTTTGTCTCACATGAATATTCTCCCTTGTCCTCAGCCCGCAAAGCGGAGATGATCAGCACTCTCTTGGCACCAATTTCTTGCATCAGGTAGCGCTTGCTAGCTTTGAGAACCGTTCCGTCCTTGCGCCACACAACCGCACCTTCGGGCTGGTTAAGTTCACAACTCAAACTCAAAGCCTTTCCAAGGTCAGCTTTTACAGGCTCCAGCTTTTTGGCAAACTTCACCGGTACTTCTACAAGGGACTTGGAAGATAGAAAGAAAATAAGTCAAAAGACGGACCATAGAAAACTTGCCTTTATGATACAAACTGGTACAACCGTCCAGCGGTATAAAATGGGCTGAACAAAGAGACTGTCTTTGTCCGGTGATTGATCTGATAGATCAATTCTTGGCTTAAGGAAGATATATTTTTAAGGTTGGGATAGTATGTAACAGAAGGAGATATTTGTAGCTTGAGATTCAACCATGGGATCCTTGGTGGTTTCTGAGCTGCGTTGGTTTCTTGCAGATCTTTCATGACCCAACTAGGGAGCATCATCAGTGCTAGAAGGGAGGGGGGTATGCAAGGAGGAGGAGGAGGGGGGGAGGAGGAGGAGGACTGTGGGATCCTTGGGGCTCTCTGAGCTTAATTGTTTTCTTGCAAACATTTTATGACCGAACTAGGGAACATGACCAAAACCCCTCTTCTTTCTGGCATGGATAGGGTTACCTAATTGGATCATGAAATGTCTGCAAGGAAGCAACCAAGCTCAGAGAGCACCAAGGACCCCTCCCCCAGTCTTCCTTCTCCTCTGCCTCCCTTCTGCCAACCCTCCTAGCACTTGGACCATGAAACGTCTGCAAGAAAACCCAGAAGCTCAGAGCCCTCAGAACTAGTAACTAGTGACTCACACAGCTTTTGACACCACATTATTTTGAGGCTGGAAAGAGCATGAGATAATTTTTTTTCATCTTTGACTGATCTGATCTTTCTGTCTTGGGTTAGGTGGCCTTGCAGCCTTCACGAAATTGTTTTGACATTTCAGGATGGCCCCCTCCGTTCGCCTCTCACCTTCCACTTTGAGTTGGAACTGCTGTTTCTCACTCTGGACTTCGCAGGTATACAGACCAGCATCTTTGATTTCGGCTGTCTTCACAATCAAGGTCCTAGCCCCCTTGTCCTTCTTTATCTTATAGTTCTTGCCATCTTTGATCTCAACTCCGTCCTTGAACCATTTGACTTCAGCCTCCTCAGGTTCTATCACGGTGGAGAAGACGACTTCCTTGTGCTCCTGAGTGACAATGGTCTCCTCCTGAGCAGCTATTCTTTGGAATTTGACCTCTGGTTCTGGAAGACCAACAGGAAAATAAGTACAGGTAAGTCCTCAACTTACATCCACACTTAAGACCGGAATGTCTGTTACATAGCAAGGCAGTTATTAAGTGAGTGGTGAATCCAACCCTCCACCGATCAATATCTCATAGAACATAAAAGACTTTGGAGGTCTTCTAGTCCAACCCTCTGCTCAAGCAGGAAACCCTACCAGGCGTAGGCAATCTTGGCTCTTTTATGACTCGTGGATTTCAACTCCCAGAATCCCTGAGCCAGCTGTGCTATAACATTTCAGACAATGGCTGTCCAATCTCTCCTCCAAAACCTTCATTGTTGGGGCACCCACAACTTCTGGAGGTAGGCTGTTCCACTGGTTAATTGTTCTCACTATCAGGAAGTTTCTCCTTAGTTTTAGGTTGCTTCTCTCCTTGGTTAGTTTCCATCCGTTGCTTCTTGTCCTGCCTTCAGGCGCTTTGGAGAATAGCTTGACTCCCTCTTCTTTGGGGCAGCCCCTCAGATATTGGAGCACTGCTATCATGTCATCCCTCATCCTTCTCTGTGATAGGCTAGACCAGCGGTTCTCAACCTGTGGGTCGCAACCCCATTTGGGGTCGAATGACCATTTCACGGGGTTCGCCAAACAACGCCATTTTTCCCCCCTTTTCCTTAGCTGTGCTACTCCCTTTTATTCTATTGCCTTTTGAAAGCCAATAGAATAGACTCTTTTGAATAGAGTCTAATTCTGTTGACTTTCCAAAGCCAATAGGAATTGTCCAGGCTGTCTCTGCCCTGTTGAGCCCGCCAAAAGTCCCAGTCTGCAAACGGTGCTGCAAGTTGTCTACAGCGAAGGCGAGCTGTCTGGAAGTTTCCACCCCTCCCTACTAAAAATGTAAGGAAAAGAGGGCCAGGGGTGGGAGGTGGGAGGCCGGCGGGCTCAGGGAGGGCTGCTGGCACGCATAAGGCCCGGGGGATGCCTTACCTCCCTTGGGCTGGGCCAGCTGGTGGCCCAGCCGGTGGTCGCCCTGCACCATCGCTGCCCATTGCCAGCTACGCCTTGGCCGGCGCAGGGGGCAGTACCACACATGCGCGGCGCTCCCGGGCAGGGAAAGTCCTCGACTTACGACCGGTTGAGTAGTCCTCGACTTACGACCGGTTGGGGGTCACGGCATTAAAAAGGTTGAGAACCACTGGGCTAGACATACAGGTAATCCTCAACTTACAACCATTCATTTAGTGACTGTTCGAAGTTGCAACAGTAGTGAAAAAAGTGACTTATGACTGTTTTTCATACACCCGTTGCAGTATCCCCATGCTCACGTGATCCAAATTTGGATGCTTGGCAACTGGTTCATTTTATGATGGTTGCAGTGTCCCAGGGTCATGTGATCAGATTTTACAATCTTTTGACAAACAAAGTCAATGGAGAAGCCAGATTCATTTAACAAACGTATTACTAATTTAACAACTGCAGGGATGCACTTAACAAGTGCAGCAAAAAAAAAAGTTGTAAAATAGGGCAAGACTTATTTTACAACTCTCACTTAACAACAGAAATTTTGTGTTCAATTGTGGTCATAAATTGAGGATTACCTGTACTATCTCCTCAAGTGATGTTCAAACTCTCCTTCTGTTGATGCAACCTGGAACTACACTGGCCTTTTCATCAGCTGCAAAACACTATTAGAAAAGGAGAAGGGACCACACCTGTAACTTCCACCTTGAAGGTTACTTTCTGACCACTTGCTTCACAGGTATACTCTCCCATGTCCGTGGTCGCCACCTGCTCCAGGTGCAGTTTGCGGGTGGTTCCATCTGACTCCATCTTGATGTGTTTGCTGATAGGAATGGGTTGTCCATCTTTGTACCATTTCACCTGAGTGTCCGAAGTGACCACCTCGCAGGTCAAAATGATGTTCTCCTTCAGAACCGCCTTGACCTCCTTCTTTATTTTGTCTTTTTTGGTAAAGATTTCAGGAGCTTCTGTGAGGTGGAAGAAAAGAGATGGTGAGACTTGCATAACAAGAATCAAGTTTTAATTTCTTTATCTTATTTCAATTATCTATCTATCCCAGTGGTTCTCAACCTGTGGGTCGGGACCCCATTTGGGGTCGAACGACCATTTCACAGGGGTCGCCAAACAACGCAGTCCGCCATTTTCCCCCTTTTCCTTAGCTGTGCTACTCCCTTTTATTCTATTGGCTTTTGAAAGCCAATAGAATAGACTCTCTTGAATAGAGTCTAATTCTATTGGCTTTCAAAAGCCAATAGGAATTGTCCAGGCTGTCTCTGCCCTGCTGAGCCCGCCAAAAGTCCCATTCTGCAAACGGTGCTGCAAGTTGTCTGCAGCGAAGGCGAGCTGTCTGGAAGCTTCTACCCCTCCCTGCTGAGCAACTACAAAAATGTAAGTAAAAGAGGGCCAGGGGTGGGAGGTGGGAGGCCGACGGGCTCAGGGAGGGTTGCTGGCGCGCGTGGGGCCCGGCGGGTGCCTTACCTCCCTTGGGCTGGGCCAACTGGTGGCCCAGCCGGTGGTCGCCCTGCGCCGTCTCTGCTGCTTGCCAGCTATGCCTCGGCCAGCACAGGGGGCGGCATCAC